>NC_134890.1:21291681-21314181 GCF_041734735.1 Babylonia areolata | reverse complement strand
GTAAAAAGAGCCGAAGCCTGATCTTTGTACAAACTCAACGCGCAGCTGATCAGTGAAAGGGAGATAATCACGCGTGTTATGACTTTAACTGAACCACTGACTTCACGAATTCATTATCTTCTGACAGGCACAGAATACGAAGCGAATACAACATCAGTACTTGAATTTATTTTCCTCTGCACACTCTTTTAATTACGGACTAGGTCCCCCCCCCCAAAAAGACAAAACGCCTCGTGACGAACTGTGTCAGCTGAGCAGGGGACGCCACTCCTCGACAAAAAAAGTAGACACAAGCAGACGACACACGCACACTGACAGGGGAAAAAAAGTGTATGTCAGTGTTACGGGGGCTCAGCTGACACATTTGCACACGAACGAAGCAGGGTACAGCTTGTGTCGGATTCTTCTCACTGAACGAATCAACTCTCCGACGTTGAACTTACCACAGAAGTTATAATTATACGCTTCTCCTCCGTGATACTGTTTGTGCGTCAACGGTGTTTGAAGGTAAGTGTTTGTACGGTAATGCTGCACAGCTAATCAGGACTGCGACACTGCGAATAACTGAATAAATACTGCGCAACTTTATGGACTGAAGAGAGGGTTGGATGTTTTTCAGTGACTGATATGCGCGGTGTCTCATTGAAATGAAAGAATATTTTTTAGTTTTAGTTTTTGGATTGTCGTGTGGTTCCGCTCTGTGCCGTTTATGTTTGGAATATGTTTTTTTTTATATATGATTTGTTGAATATTACCTTGCCCCAATTACTGGCTTTCGAAAGCTGTGTTGTGTGTGATTCTACCTGTTAATTCGAAAGAGAATTTTTTGTTAAATGTTTTCTTCGCCACCCTTCCTTTCTGTAAGTTTATATAAGATTTTTCTTTCATTTCCCTGACCGATCCTGGTTGTTTGTGTGAGAGAACCAGGACTGACAGAACACTCGCACAGCTGACCAGCTTCTTCTTTGTTCGTGGGCTGCAACTCCCACGTTCACTCGTATGTACACATGTGGGCTTTTATGTATATGATCGTTTTTACCCCAGCCATATAGGCAGCTATACTCCGCTTTTGGGACTGTGCATGCTGGTTATGTTCTTGTTTCCATAACCCACCAGACGCTGACATAGATTACAGGATCTTTAACGTACGTATTTGATCTTCTGCTTGCGTATGCACACGAAGGGGGTTCAGGTACAAGCAGGTCTGCACATGCTGACATGGGAGATCCGGGAAAAAAATTCCACCCATTTTCCACCAGGCGCCGTTACCGAGATTCGAACCCCGAACCCTCAGATTGAAAGTCCAACGCTTTAACCACTCGGCTATTGCGCCCGTCACTGACCTACATTCTGACCTCCCCTTTGGATGTACCCTGTGCTTACAGAGCACTCGGCGGAGAATACCTTTGTTTACACAATTTCGCTGAATACCCGTGCCTGTGTTTTGGGGTGTCATGTTCTCAATGTGCAAGACGTCTCCGCACAACAATTATGTGTGGAGGGGCGAGGTTTGCTTTTTGTTGGAATGTGTGTGAGCGTGTTTCTCTTCGGTCGCTTTTATAGCGAATCGGAAGTTTTAACCCTTTGACTGTTGAGCTTAGGTGAAAAAGAGACCTGTGTGGTCTGAATTATAATTATGCACATATACTATTTTTGTGTACTCTTAATTGCTGATTGTGCTCAACAAATGTAATGCAATGCCAACAAAAAGAAGTGCAAATGAATAACGGTGAATAAGAAACACTCTGACCTGTGATCTCAGTCTGTCTTGACTGTCGAGCATCGTCATACTTTTGGGGGGTGGGGCTGGAGGGGGGTGTTAACGGAATGAAAAAGCTGACTCAGTGGCAGGTACCCGTGTACACACTGACTTCCCATTCTAAGAACAGCAGCTTTATGAATTACACAAGTAAACAGGACTAACTCAAACAGGAAAAGCCTTAATTCTGCTAACCAAGGATCAAAACCTCATAGCCTGCCACTTCATTATTTTGCAGCTGGCCATCTGTCCACACTTACAATTGGTTTGGGTGGTTTTTCTCACAGTGCGATCGAAATTAAAATGCCAAAGTGCGTGGAGGGTCTCAGTCATTTTGTTTAAACATAAGCTGTTGGTGGAGTTACTTGTTCAATGCCTCCTGAGAACCTGAAGTGCATAATGGATGAGGAAAGACGTCTTTACTGTCCATTCCATTAATGTGTTTGTATAATATCTTAAGATTCATATAAATAGCCTTTTTTTTGTTCATTGTTGTTGTTGTTTGGGGTTTTTTTGTGTTTTCGTATGTTTTTTATTTGTGGGGGATTTTTCGTGTGTGTGTTTTTTTGTTGTTTTGTTTTGTTGAGGTTTTATGTTGTTTTTGGTTTTAATTTTGTTAATGTTGTTTTGTTTGTTTGTTTGTTTTGTAGAAGATTTATTATATTTCTCTTGCTCATTACTGAACATGAACATCAGAATACCAAGTCTCACTTCCGTTATGGTCATCGACTGTTCGAACAACAGCACCTCAGATACACTTGGCAGAAAGCGAGTGCACGCGCGTTTGTGTGTACATGTGTCCGTATCTGAACTCTCCTAGTTTCATGCTCGGTCAAGGTTAAAACATTATTACGACTCTTTTCAAATAAAATGTTTTACTGAAAATTCTTAAGACGTGGGAGTGGCGGTTACTTCTTCTGAATAGGAGCGCCTGCGTAGTTCTGGTTTGTGACGCCACACGCCAATCCTTCAAAATCTCCTGCCCTACTTTGTCTTGAAAATAACCATAACACTCTCTGTCTGTCTGTCTTTCTGTCTCTGTCTCTCTCTCTCTCTCTCTCTCTCTCTCTCTCTCTCTGTCTGTCTGTCTTCCTCTCTCTCTCTCTCCATGTATGGTGGGGCAAGAAAGGAAGAGAAAACCATACGTCTTCTTTATCCGAATAGGTCATTTTATCGCGTAAAATACACACCATGATTATAGAATAAGAATAAAACAAAACGAGATAAAACACAGGGGAAAAAAAGCCCAATGAAATAAACAGTAAAATCAAGAACGTCGGGGACGCGCTTTTTTCTTCTTCTTCTTTCTTTCTTTCTTTCTTTTTCTTTATTATTTTCCTTGAAAGCTCTTGACCTGATTGGCGATAGCGTTGCTCACGTCTGCTGCGCTTATCCCGTTCTCGTGATCTGATCTTGTAATCAGTTTTAATTTTTCCATGGTGTGTCTCCATACCTTTCGTCCGGCTCCCAGAGAACCGCGTGTCAGAAGTATCCCCAGTGCAGTCGGTAAGTCGAAACAGAGAGAGACAATACAAATGGTTTATTGTACATCGGCCTCAGGCCATTATACAAACACATTGGAAGGGGGATTATTGGGGGACAGGTTCTGGTGCGGTCGGGGCTCGGGGGCTGGGGGGGGGGGGGTGGTCGGAGGGGTACAATCTGGATAAACATCAGTAGTAAGCACATTGTTATACAAGCTGATAAAAAGTCGAAGGGGATGTTTTGGTTATCACTGATTGTCGTTCAGCCGGCAAAAATTCAAGGATGAAACACACACACACACACACACACACACACACACACACACAGAGAGCAGAGGAAGATGGAAAACAATTGTCGATAAACGCTTCTCGTACCATTCGTAAACAACTCTGCCAAATAAAAAGTTAGAGGAAAGATGATGACAGGAAGTGGACAAGAGGAGAGCAGGAACGGGAAATTGTACAGCACTTTGAACCCATTGACTGTTCTCTTATTAAGGCGGTGATGTAAATGTCATGGCCGGCATTACCGGAGTTTTGTTTCGACTTACAGATGAGACACTAATATCATATTAAAGTGGAAAGATGTTAAATTGAAGAAGCTGAGACACACTATGTGCCAGTGCTGTCACGGTCGCTGTCCATGTCAGTCACTTAAAAGACACATCTGATTATATCATGGTGTACCTCTGATGATTATGATGGTGTGTCCAGGTCCATATTAGGCACTCGCAGTCTAATAGCTCACCAAAGCTGTCAGTAAATGATATCGTTACAGTTTAGAAAGAAAAGACAACACACATATACAGATATATATATATATTGAAGACAATAGGACCAAAAGCAGCCGGTCAAGGACTAATCCCAGAGCCCTTTGCTCAGGCCAAGAGCTCGTGCACAACAAGGCTGGTCAGCTGAGCTGGCATGTGACCACTGATAATTATGTCTGATATTTTTGTGATGGACGCCCACAGTGCCAGTCCAACGTGCAGTAACGCAGACGAAAGAGTTACGCAACCCTAAGCCCACGTCAGTTGTTGCAATGCTCGCAATATAGTGAAGTTTACACACATCTACAAAGAGATGTGAGCCTCAACTAACTAATCATGGATTCAAGGAAACTGTGCACGCGCATTTATTCACTCTTCAGATAGTTATTTATTTATCAGTTTGTCAGTTCCGAGTACCTTCAGCCGGGAGGCACATAAATGATTAATTGTAACACGAAGTAATGAACGACAGGCTTTACTTGACCACTCCTAAACACTATCAAGGGGCAAAGGCCTTTGCTGAATAAACCATTCGTATTCTCGTATTCCTTTAAAAAAATAAAAAAAACTATAAACTTTTTCACCCAGTTTAAAACTTTTTATTTCTCAAGGCCTGACTAAGCGCGTTGGGTTACGCTGCTGGTCAGACATCTGCTTGGCAGATGTGGTGTAGCGTATATGGATTTGTCCGAACGCAGTGACGCCTCCTTGAGCTACTGAATACTGAATACTAAAAATTTTCTTTCTTTTTTTTAAAGCCACGAATAGTCTGGGTCACAGAAAGGGAAGAAAAAGAACGTAGATGCTGTGTCACTTATCGACTGATACAGGTGACGTGGCGTATTTCAGTGACGGGCAGATAAACAGCAGTGAGGTGTGTGTGTGTGCTTTGCGCGTGCTCCATTACTGCGAGGTCAATAGGTAAACTAACTATCGAACTTCTGTCAGGTGACAATATCAATTTTGGTCAGGTGTGCTTGGTTTTGGTAAACATTCAAGAAGAGTTCGCAGGTGAGCTGTGGATGTGGTTTCGAATTAACTTAGTGCAGTGGAAATGTATTGTTTCCTTGTTTTTATTGTTGTTTTGTTGTTTTTTCTTCATCGTATATTTTACAGATATTGATGTTGTGTGGTTATCTTAATGTACAGTCTAACCGAACTCTTCTTATCTCTGTCTCCTTTCTTCCATGGCTCTCTGTCTCTGCCTGTATTTTTGTCTGTCTTTTCCTCTCTCTCTCTCTCTCTCTCTCTCTCTCTCTCTCTCTCTCTCTCTCTTTCTCTGGCAATCAGTCGGGTCAAATCTGGGAGTGTTTTTGGTAGATGTCTGCCTGAGTGGAGACGGTGTATTTTACTAAGACATTTCAATACAGTATGTTTGACAGAGTTTGTGTATGAGTGTGTGTGTGAGAGAGAGAGAGAGAGATTGGGGGAGGGGGACAGAGAGTTACAACTTACGTAAAGTCAGTATTATGGTTGATGTTTTGTTATATGCGGATATATTTATGTGCGCCTTCAAGTTGTTTTTATTTCATTTTTAACACACACACACACACACACACACACACACACACACACACACTTGCATATACACACGCACATACACACGCACAAGCATACACGCACAAGTACATTCACACACGCTCGCGCACGCATGCACACACGTGCACACACACACGCACACACACACACACACACACACACACACACACACACACACACCTATGCACAAGAAATATTTTTCAGTGCACCTAAATATCTATTACAAAAGATTCAAAGTGTAGACTGTAAGGCTATCAAAATTGCCCTCGGAGTGCCCTCTCATGCATCCAATCAGGAAACATACAAAACAGCCGGAATTCTTCCCTTAAATGAACATCGTGAGTTAGCAACAGCAAAATTCGCTGTGAGGTACACTTCAATGACAAAAAATTTCATTGCTGATGAACTGACAGTAAGATCAGACATTGATTTTCCTAAAAGAGCTAAAGCCATTTCATCACAAGAAACAGTTGCAACTTACATTTCAAATCTGTTAAAAGAATCTGAAGTTAACATGAAAGAGTTAGCTGCAAAACCACATCATTCTCCTGTTCCTTTTAGGGAAATGTTGAAAGCGGATTTTGATATCACTTATCCTGAAACAAAAAAGGAAGAAAACATCAATATCACGACAAGTGCTGCCAGAATTCATATAACAGAAAAATATCAGAATCATCTCCATATATTTACAGATGGATCTGTTCTTGATGACAAAAACGTTGGTGCGGCTTTCTATATTCGTGCCTTTAAATTTGAAAAATCTTACTTTATTGGAAAACACCTTTCCATATTCACACCTGAGCTAATTGCTATTATACAAGCTCTGAACTACTTAGTGAGCCATCAAAACTTTTTCTCGAAAATAGCATTCTTTGTTGATTCCAAATCAGTACTTTATGCTCTAGAATTATTCAGCCTTGAAACAAGACCTGACTTAGTTATTGAGGCAAATCATTTGGTACATTGTTTAAGGATTAAAGGGACTGAGGTCAGTTTTTGTTGGGTGCCTTCTCATGTGGGCATTCTTGGCAATGAAACTGTTGATAAAGCAGCTAAAAGAGGAGCACAAGATTCAGAAAAATCGACAAAAAATACATGTCCATCTCTCCATAAAAGAGGCATACACTTTGTTAGAAAAATCAGCATTGGGTCGATTTCATAACCGATGGAAGTTAAAGTTTTTAAACCATAAAGGAACATTATTCCCCGAGAATATTATTAAAGAAAAGATACCGAATCCATCAGCTTGCTATACAAGATTAATAACCTCTACTTTCTTCCGTATAAAACTTGATGCGCTGAAGATAAAGTATAGTAAAAATGTTACATGCATCTGTGGTAAGCAGTTCAGCTTGCATCATTGTTTGTTTCACTGCCAGCAGTTACGTACCTTCTTGCCCAAGTATTTCAAAGAGAATAATAATTCTGCAGATGATTTTTGTAAAGTTATTTCTGACGAGGTTCTTATGGTCGAACTTTCACAGACATTAGTTCATAGCCCTATTTCTACATTCCTTTAATGCACTTCAGAATTGTGTTAATGGTTTCTGATTATTATAATTATTATTATTGAATTGTTACTGTTAAATGTAATTGCATGCTAGTTATACCCCATGCCCCCCCACCCCCCACCCCCCCTGGCATATCACTGATAGACAGACAGAAACACAGACACATATAGACACAGAAACAAACAGAGACAGACAGACTGAAAAGGAGAGACTGGGAGGGAGGGAGGGAGAGAGAGAATTTCACAGTGCAGCAGCTTGGGACTTTTTAGGCAAACACGACGACTGCAGAACACCGACCCCCGCCTTTCACCTTGGCCCCTGTCTCCAGTTTGACAGCTAAGCGTCACTGAAAATTTAATGTGGAGTAACACGATGTTGTTAGTCAATAGCTGTGTGGTAGTGCTCTTCCTGTTGATACAGTGATGTGTGGGTGGGGGTGGGGTGTTTGTGTGTGTGTGTGTGTGTATGTGTGTGTGTGTCCCTCTCTGTCTGTCTCTCTCTCTCTCTCTCTCCTTTCTGTCTGTCTGTCTGTCTGTATGTCTGTCTGTCTCTCTCACACACACACACACACACACACACACACACGCCCCCCCCCCCCTCCCCCCTTCAGAATGGGACAGGGAGCAGAAGCGGTCTGTTTATATTACAGTTCAAACAGAGACTGATTGATATGTATGTGCAAGAATGGTCGGCACCTGTCAGAGATAAGGAGGATACGCTTTATATTCATCCATGCAAGATGGTTTCAGAACTGGACTCTATTTTGTACGTTTGGATATTTATTGCCTCAGAGTCGCTTTGACACAAATAAGACTTGGAGTCTTGCCTCTAAATGAGAACTATCAGAGCTAGTCTGAAAATCCGGTTGCAAGGTTATCCCCATTTTGTAAAGTTGTGAATGAGAATGAATATCATTTTATATATGCATGCCCTTTGTATGTTGATCTTAGAAAAAAGTATCTTGGTTTGCATGTCAATGTTCAGATTAACAGTCTGCTGGACGGTGTAGAAAAACATCGATTCGTTCTGTAGCAAAATATATTTTTCATTCAATTAAGCGCAGGCAAGAAGCGACAACTAATCAATGAAGAGGAACATTTCTAGCTACGTTTGTGATAGTAAATGTCGTATGAAAATCCATTTTAGTAAAATGATGAATATGTATCTGATATTACAGGATATATTTATACCAATCCTGTACAAAAATCGTTATTGTTAATGCAACTTCAGAGTATTGGATAATTTCTAATATTCATAGGAATGTCAACGGAATGCTATTGTCAGCACGTCATCCCAATGCAATGATGCCTATGGCCTGAATGCAATAAAACATTCATTCATTCTCTCTCTCTCTCTCTCTCTCTCTCTCTCTCTCTCTCTGTATGTTTACTTTTGAATGGACCCCCTATCATCCACGTGCTTGGACTCAGTGAAACGCGTCTTGACTCCCGAATAACAAACGAAATGCTGTCGATCCCCAACTATGACATAATTAGTAGGGAAGCAGTCAGCCACGGTGACACTGGACTTGCAATCTAAAAACACAATAGTATATCCCAATATGTCAAAAGGAGAACTGATTTAGAGAACGCAATAGTTGATTGCATCTTGATTGAAATGAAATATTGTATGACACCCCCCATTCTTCTTGGATACCTATACAGAAACCCTGCATCGACATATATCTGGCTTCATGACTTTGTACATATGATGGATCAAGTTAACGCTTGTAACCGCAACACCTTACTGCTTGGCGACTTTAACTATGACCTATTAAAACCCCAACCAGCCTGGCAGTCAACCATTGCACTTTTTGGCTTACACCAATTGATAAAAAAAAATCCTACTAGAGTTACTTCCTCTACCCTGTTGGATCACATATACACTAATAACGGACACTCGATAACCGATATGAACGTGTTAGACAAGAGCATCAGTGACCATTCTGTTATCATCTGCACTTTGTTATATAAACCCCCTAAATCATCGAGCAAAGGTCATACAACTCTGTACTACAGATCTTTCAAGAAATTCGACAAAATAGTTTTTTTCCACGATCTCAGCTTGGCACCGTTCGATAATGTTTTGAATTCCTCTGACCCAACCGAAGCTCTAGATACTTTTTATGACATACTACTTTCTATAATAGATAAGCATGCGCCTTTTCGGAGGAAAAGAGTTAAATGTCCCCATCTTCCCGGCTGGCTCACACCGGAAATCTCAGAAGCAATGGATAAACGCGATAGCCTTGAACGCGAAACAAAGAAAAAATAGAAAGAAAATTTAGAACATCTACCAGAGTCTATTAAAAGACAAAAACAACGCGAAAAAGAAAAAAAAGAAAGCAGACTACAAAAAACAAAGAAACAAAGTAACAGATCTCATTCGTGCTTCAAAACAAGCACACTTCAGTTTCAGTTTCAGTAGCTCAAGGAGGCGTCACTGCGTTCGGACAAATCCATATACGCTACACCACATCTGCCAAGCGGATGCCTGACCAGCAGCGTAACCCAATGCGCTTAGTCAGGCCTTGAAAAAAAAGGTGAATAAATAATAGATAAGCGTACATAAATAAATAAATAAATAATAATTATAATATATAAAAAATGGGGGTAGTAGTAATAATAATAATAATAATAATGAATAAATAAATAAGACAACAATGATGATAAATAAGCAAATAAATGTAAAACATGAAGACACACATGCACACATACACCCACACATGCATGACAGATATGCACCAAACATGCACACTTCAACAAATTGTTAACAACCAACAGAGATACTTCCTCCCTATGGCAAGCAATTAATGAAATTACTAACAAGTCTCGTGTTAAAATTCAAAAACACTACACATGGTCGCCTGATGCATTCAACAATCATTTCCTAAACATAGCTGAGTCAACAAAATCTAACGAAACACTGTCCGCGGAAAATTATAATGTGCCATCCTCTATTTTAACCTTCTGTAACAACAGAATTGAACGAGAAGATTCCTTAAAGATACCTCCTCTTGCAGTTCCTGAAGTTGGTGCTCTCATTTCCAGTCTAAGAACAAAAACTCAGTAGGACCTGATGGTATTAATGCTTCTCTATTAAAACTCGCTCTCCCTTACATCGTTGTCCCCCTTACATTCATATAGAACCTGTGCATCGAACAGGGCATGATTCCCCCTGCTCTTAAGTCAGCAAAAAATTATTCCATTACCGAAGTCAAAAGACACGTCTGATCTGAACAACTTTAGACCTATTCGTTTCTGTCAGTATTGTGGAAACCACTCGAAAGACATGTTCATAAACATCTTATGCAATATCTGGAAAAACATAAACTTTTCCTTCCTTTGCAGTCGGGTTTCCGACATCGTCACTTATGTCAAACAGCGTTAGTCCGTCTGTGTGATTCATGGTTGTCTGGCATCAACCGCAGTGAAATCGTAGGCGCTGTTTTTCATGACTTAAAGAAAGCTTTTGATCTCGTTGACCACGAAATATTACTCACAAAATTGTCATTGTATCTCAGAGACCCCACCACGCTGTCCTTTTTCGAATCATTCCTTACCGACAGAACACAACATGTGTTCACCAATCGTAGATTCTCTTCTACGGGAGCAATAAAAAGTGGAGTTCCTCAAGGATCTGTTTTAGGGCCACTTCTATTCTGCATGTTTATTAATGATCTTCCTTTGTCTTTATCAGACTCCAGAATCTCGTGTGACCTTTTTGCAGATGACACTTCCCTTCATTCCAGTGCTGTCAGCGTTGCCTCAGTTCAGAATTCTCTTCAAACGGGCTCAAAGAGTATGATTATCACGTCAAGACAAAAGCACCAAGAAAATCCCCTTGTTCTCACCCTGAATGTCGATGATAACTCCATAGATCAAGTTCGCGAGCACCGCGTCTCGAGAGTCATAATTGATGAAGAACTGAAATGGCAAGCTCACATTGATTCTGCTTGTAAAAGGTTGGCACGCAGTCTGTTCTTACTCAATCAGCTCAAACCTTACATAAACAGTAAAGCTCGCAAAATCTTCTTCCACGCTCACTGTCTTTCTCACGTCAACTATGCATCTGTTGTCTGGAGCTGTGCTGCAGATGTTCATCTTAAGAAACTAAATTCTCTCCACAAGAGAGCAGCCAGATTAATTCTACCAGATCACTCACTGTCAACGTTAGAAAAGCAAGCCAGATTAAATATCCTTCCACTTCAAAACCAGCTAGAATTCAACAAAGCATTACACATGTACAAAACACACAATAACTTGGCACCACAATATCTCAAACACCTGCTTACACGAGCCTCATGCCGATACGGCTCTAACAAATACATTTTGCCACGTACCCGTATTCATTATGTATACCCTTCTGCATGAATACCTTTTCGTTTCATTTATGTGTGTGCTATTTGTAATAGATGTAGATTAGCAAGGACAGATTGGAAGAATAGACTATGCCTAAAATCTTAATCCTTGAATAAAAACGTTTTGAGTTCTGAGTTCTCTCTCTCTCTCTCTCTCTCTCTCTCTCTCTCTCTCTCTCTCTCTCTCCTCTCTCTCTCCTTTCTGTCTGTCTGTCTGTCTGTCTCTCTCTCTCTCTCTCTCTCTCTCTCTGCTTTCTGTCTGTCTGTCTGTCTCTTTCTCTCCTTCTCTGTCTCAGTGTGTCCCTGTTCCTTCCTTCTGTTCCTGTGTCATGTTTTATCCTCACTCTGTATCCAAATACATACATACATACATACACACACACACACACACACACACACACACACACACACACACACACACACACACACACACACACACACACACACACACATACAGACATACATACATGTACAGTCATCCCCGCTCAAGTCGACTTCGCTTAAGTTAATTCATCGTGTAAGTCGACGCATTTCTTTGGCCCAGGCCAGCAGCCTTCTTTATCATCTAACTTTCCCTCTCTTAACTCGACCTCGTGTAAGTAGGTGGCTCGCATGCGTTGACCAATTTTTTTAGCTCCAGTAAAGTCCTCCCCCTTCCCCCTCCGATAAGTCGACACTGAATGATAAACAAGAAGACCTAATGCACATTTAAGAATTGTGATTCACTTTGTCGACTTTAGTGCATACATTAGCTGCACTGTATATGAAAACAAAATGTGTGTGTGTGTGTGTGTGTGTGTGTGTGCTTGCGTGCATGCACCCGCGCACGCGGGTGGTTTTTTTTGGGGGGGGTTTTCGTTTGTTTTTTTGTTTGTTTGTTTTGTTTTGTTGTTGTTGTTGTTGGGGGGGGGGGGGTATGTAAGGCCTGCATACAATCATGTTTTGATGAGACACGTAATGTCTAAAGTTATTTGAAATATGATATGTGGCAGCTGCACTGCTAATGAAACTCTCTCTCTCTCTCTCTCTCTCTCTCTCTCTCTCTATCTATCTATCTGTCTATCTATCTATCTATCTATCTATCTGTCTATCTATCTATCTGTCTGTGGATGTAAACATATATATTGTTTTCATGATATGTAAAGTTGGTTCAAATATGACTTTCCAACTATGATATTCCTGTCAACAGCTGTGTTCATATGTTCATATAATGGTGTTCTTTTTTTGCTGTTTACTACTAAACTGTTTGCATATTTTTAAAAAAGAAAAGAAGAAAAGAATGTCAGTATTATAAACGTTTAGACAAAATAGATAAATGAAAAGGTTTAGGCTTCGTCTTAAAAGAATGAATACTTTCCCAGATCCCAACCTCTACATGCATACACATTAATTTTAGATAAATTCACACACAACCACACACACACACACACACACACGCATGCACGCACACACACACACACACACACACACACACACACACACACACACACACACACACACACACACACACACACACACACACTTCTGTTTGTCCTTTGAATTGAAGCAGGTCGACTATAAGCCATTGTCCTGTGCTAGTTACTACTTATCATTCGAGGACGTGGCCATCCCATTGTTCTGTGTCATCCGTAAAGTTGAACTGCCATCGGTTAATCAATATCTGTGTATCTGTGTCGTATATATTATAAAAAAAAATAAATAAATAAAAAAAGGATGGGAATGAAAGACACTTCAGAAAATAATAAAACAGTACGAAAGCAATAGAGAGAGAGATAGTACTTAAGTGTAAAATAGGTATTCCAAGAGGTGCAACAGATACAAGATCTGCATGTATAAATATGTGCATATGTTTAGATGAATTGTTTGTCTCTGCACATTTTGTGTGTGTTTTTTGTCGAAATAAAAACCTTTAGATATAAAACGAAGAAAGGATATGGCCAAGGCACCGGGTAAGCTTCTTTGAAGCACACACAGTGGTTGTTTTTGCTGCAACATGAGACATATGGCTTCCGTCTCTTTATTTGCCTGATTGTATGTCTGCCTATCCAATTGTATGTCTGCCTGTCTCTGTGTCTTTGTATGATTGTATGTCTGCCTGTCTCTCTATTTCTTTTTCTGATTGTATGTCATCCTCGCATACCCTCACGCCAACTCCGCTCTTCTTTTGACACCCGTATGCTTAGAATCCGAACAAAAACGTATGGCCAACACATTTTTGTTTATACCAAGCCCCCTTTCTTCGGAATCAACTTCTCAGACTCCCTGTCACTCATCTTCGCTGCAATCTTTCAAATCCAGTCTGAATACCCACCTTTCGCCTTCTGAATAATTATCAACAGCTCATCCCTTTCCAGTAAGAACTAAAATGACTATTAGTGAGTGAGTTTTGATTGTTTCAGAAATTGTTGTTTGTATTTTTGATTGCATACTATTTACGATTGTGTGCTATGACTTGTGTGTGTGCGTGCGCGTGTGCTTGTGTGTATTGTGGTTGTGGGTGTGGGGGATGAATAATTTTTAATAATATTTGGTATATTGTGTTCATTTTTTTCCATTTTGATATTTATGTATGTGTTCTATTTGTAAACGCCTAGGGCTTGTTTTCAAGATTAAGCGTAAATGCTCATCATGACAATAATAATAATAATAATAACCTGTCTTTCGGTTTCTTTGTCCGATAGTATGTCTGTCTGTCTCTCTGTTTCTTTGTCTCATTGTATGTTAGCCTGTCTTTCTGTTTGTTTTATTGTATGTTATCCTCTCTCTCTCTCTCACTCTCCCTCACTCTCTCTCTCTCTCACTCTTTGTCAGCTGCCGATCAAATCAGTTTTAGCTGCATGTTTATTTGTTCGTTTATTTGGGTTTTTTTATGCAGGAAACATTTGGCAAACCTGAAAACCTCCGTCCTCAACATACCACCATAGTCATCTTTTATATATTTATCATTTTAACACGTGACCGCTATGCACGCGCCGCTCGTGCGACCAGCCTGGCGATGCACGCGGTGAAGTCCCCAAACCACAGACAGTGCGACCTGGCTGCCAGGACCATGGGCTCATCCAAGGTGAGGTTGTCCACCCGTGCAAATTTGTTGAGACGCAGCTCCGAGCAAGGCATTGTCATCCGGAACCTGATGGAACGGCTCTTTCACTCCATGAAACGCTTCTTCAGTAATCCACGGACTTCCACCCGCGCCCCTCTGTGTGGGATTTATGTGTGTATGCAGTAAAGCTGCAGGGGGGACTAAGAAAATCCCTTGCAGTGAAGTGATTCAGGATAGTTCGGGGGCTCAGAATTCCTCACAATACAGCGCGTGAAATAGTTTCGGAGGCCAGTAGTCCTGGACCTGCTTTTTTTTATTATATTTTTAATTTTACGATAGTGTGATACGAATTTAATTACGGTCATCGTGTGCGGATTTTACTTTTATTGATTTTTTTCGAGCCATTAAACCAGCTTCTGACTTAGCTCGTTCTTGGTCAATGTTAACATTTAATGACTTCCACACATGGTAGAGCAAAGGACACAGTAACTACTAACCGTGTTTGTGGAAATCGTGTTTTATTACCGGTGAAACTTAAAAATAAAACACACAAAAAAACCTTTGAATATAATCTATGCTATATCGGACAACAAAGACAAAATACTAACGTGTGCCATCTGGAATTTGTAAATACTGTTTTGATATTACAGTCTGAAATAGTTTGTGGGGACTGTTTTTACAGAGCAACTCTGCAATAGTTTATAAAAGACTGATTAAAAGTTTGAAAATCGTACAATATATATCATATGTACAGTTGCCATAAAATTTGCCTTCTTCTTCGACAACATTGCCTTAAAAGTCTGCTTTAACCTTATCTTCATCTTTAGGTTCATAAATACTATACTGCTAATCACAAAAGAAAAAAATAGAAGCCGAAAACAACAACAACGACAGCAACAAAACTCCGCAATAGTTCATAAAGACTGTTCAGAAGTTGAAATCGTACAACTGCCATAAGGTTTGCCTTCACCTTCAACAATATTGCCCTAAGGTCTGCTGAAACCTTACCTTCATCTTAAAGGTCATAAATACTACACCCCTAATCACAAAAAAACCCTAACACCACCAGCAACAACAACAATACTAACAACCCCATCACCACCACTACCAACAACAACAACCCCAACACCAACACCACTACTTCAAACAACAACAACAACAAAAGAAAACAATGAGGTCGAACTCCCCCTTCCCCGTGATCAACTCACCATACGCGAGATCCCGCAGCTTCTCACACCACTACCCGGGACCCAGCTCCCCTCAACCCGTCTCCCCGTTCGCCGACACCGCCTTCCTGTTCCCGGGATGTACCACGCCATCCCCGTTCCCCCGCCGTGTGTCTCGGGGAGCTCCGGAAGGCGGGCTGGACAGCGTAATCGAGCGCACCCACGACGGAAGCGAAGGGGGTGAGAGAGAGCCGCTTCTGAAGCCTGAGGGGGTGGAGGCGGTGACGGTGCTGTATGCTCGTCGGTGGTACCTGTTGGTGCTGTTTTCGTTCGTGGCCCTTCTGCAGACCATGTCCTGGGCGGCCTGGGGTCCAATCTCCGAGTCTGCAGAGGCAGTGCTGGGCTGGGAGGATTCTGACATCACCATGTGTGTGTTCGTGGGGAACCTGTCGTTCTGCGTCTGCTGCATTCCTTTCTCCTGGCTGATGGATCATAAAGGTTAGGGGTGTTAGGTGTTGTGTGGTTTGTTTGTTGTGGTGGTTTTGCTGTTGTTGTTGTCGTTGTCATTGTTCTTGTTTTGTTTTTATTGTTTGTTTGTTTGCATGTGTGTGTGTATGTGTGTGGTTCTGATGGCGGTGGTGATGGTTATGGAGGTGGGTTGTTTGTGTGTGTGTGTGTGTGTGGTGGAGGTGGTGGTGGTGGTGGTGTCGATGGTCACTGTGGTTGTGGTGATGTTGGTGGTAGTGGTGGTTGTGGTGGTGGTGTGTGTGTGTGGTGTGTGTGTGTGTGTGTGTGTGTGTGTTCATTCGAAAGAAGTGTCTGTGTCCAAAACGAGTTCTTGTTTTTGTTTGTTTGTTTGTTGTTGTGTGTTTGTTTTCTGTTTTCCAGTTTGTTGAAAGCAAAGAGAGAAGATTGTGTATTTAAAGTGGAAACTCATCAAGGTTGGGAGCATTACAATTTGATATTATCGTTTAGTTATGTGGTTTCGTCACAAATTTCATATATTTCAATTGCTGTTGATGTTTTAATGTTAACTTGTGATGTCCGTGATCTTTCTTTATATCGTCCATATCCCAACAGGGATGGAAGGATTAAATGTTCTTGATTCTTGTGTGTGTGTGTGTGTGTGCATGCGTGCGTGTGTGTGAGTGTCTGTGTTTGCTGTTGTTGTTGTTGTTTTGTTGTTCATGTTTTTGTTCGTCGGCTGTGTCTGCTACTACCACTACTATTACTACTACTACTACTACTACTACAACTTAACAACTATTGCTGTTGCTATTGCTACTGCAACTAATTCTACAACTCCTGATCATGTGTGTTCGTTTTCTTCTTCATCTAACCCTTGTTTTTGTCGTTGTTGTCGTCAACGTCAATAACAACAGCAATGGTATCATCACTTTCAGATTCACACACTCATGCATTTTCTTTTCTTTCTTTTTTATGTTTTCTTTCTCTCTTTTCTTTCTCTCTTTTCTTTCTCTTTTTTTTCGTCTACTCTTGTCGGATCGTTCATCCGTCCATTGATTCTTTTTGTTTGTTTGTTTTTTGTTTGTTTTTCTATACATTTTCTCTTCTCTTAATTTATTCGTTTATAATTTCAAATCTATCCAGTGATATCACTCCTTTTGTGTTCTTTTGTTGTTTTTAACAATTATTCTCCTATTAATTCCTTACACACACACACACACACACACACACACACACACACACACACACACACACACACACACACACAGAGTATATATAAGCGAAGTGGGAACAGGCAAATCAGGACCACCAATCTAGTGATAGGCTAAACAGGAATAGGCGAATCGGGATGACACCCACATTGCCCGGTGTTTCAGGTTTACGGGTGTCGGCGATTGTAACCAGTTTCTTCGTCATGGCAGGCGCGGGTCTTCGGTGTTTGGTCCGCTTTGTGCCTTCTTCCTACTACACCTGGTGAGAGCTCCCAGCCCATAAAATTACCCTTGGTATTAATTATTTACCAGCCAAGGCAAGGGAAGGCTAGGCAAGGCAAGGCAAACTGAATATTTCTTCTGCTCCCTTGGGGCATTGAAACATTATATACATTTTTTTTTTTTCTTTTTTTCTTTTTTTTTTCTTTTTTTTTTTTCTTTTTTTTTCTTTAAAAGATAAAACAAAAAAGCCAATTCGCGCAAACAAGTAAATACACATTATTAAGTAATTTTCCATTTTCAATTGACAACATTCTTGTCCATATCAACAGACATAATTTTATCGAAATGAACTCTGTGTGTTTGTATGTGTGTGTGTGTGTGTGTGTGTGTGTGTTTGACAGGTGTATCTACGGGGGCCAGTTGCTGAACGGGGTGGCGGGCCCCGTGGCTCAGGGTGGAGGGGCGTTGTTCTCCAGCCTGTGGTTTCCCACCAACCAGAGGGCCACCTCCACCGCCATCTCCACTTTCATCGGCTATGCCGGCAATGCCCTGGCCTTCATCGTGGGTGGGTGGTGGGTTAGTTGGCTGGCTGGTTGTTTGGTTTGTTGGTGTGTTGCTTGCTTGATACATATATGTGTATGTGTGTGTGTGTGTGTGTGTGTGTGTGTGTGTGATAGATAGATAGATAGATAGATAGATAGATAGATAGATAGACAGACAGACAGATAGATAGATAGATAGATAGATAGATAGATAGATAGACAGCCAGACCGACAGACAGACAGGTAGATAGATAGATAGACAGACAGGTAGATAGATAGATAGATAGACAGACAGGTAGATAGATAGATAGATAGATAGATAGATAGATAGAACTCCGCCATGTGTTCAGTCATTCTACGTTTTTGGAGTGAAAGGGGGGTGGGGGGTGCATGTTGCGTAGTTTCTTGTTTCCATAACCCATCGAACGCTTACATGAATTAGGGTTTCTTTAACGTGAGTGTTTGATCTTCTGCATGCGTATACACACAAAGGGGATTCAGGAACTGGCAGGTCTGTATATTTGTTGACCTGCTGGGTGAGGGCATGAGCAAGTGTGGTTACAGGTATATTGCTGGGTATGGAAAATATGTGCAGGTATGCTGACAGGTATATTGCTGGGTATGGGGAGGTGTGCAGATGTGGTGACAGGTATATTGCTGGGTATGGGGGAGATGTGCAGGTATGCTGACAGGTATATTGCTGGGTATGGGGAGGTGTGCAGGTATGGTGACAGGTATATTGCTGGGTATGGGGGAGGTGTGCAGGTATGCTGACAGGTATATTGCTGGGTATGGGGAGGTGTGCAGGTATGCTGACAGGTATATTGCTGGGCATGGGGAGGTGTGCAGGTATGCTGACAGGTATATTGCTGGGTATGGAGAGGTGTGCAGGTGTGGTGACAGCTATATTGCTGGGTATAGAAAATGTGCAGGTGTGGTGACAGGTATATTGTTTGGTATGGGGAGGTGTGCAGATGTGGTAACAGGTATATTGTTTGGTATGGGGAGGTGTGCAGGTGTGGTGACAGGTATATTGCTGGGGATGGGAGGTGTGCAGGTGTGGTGACAGGTATATTGCTGGGTATGGGGAGGTGTGCAGGTGTGGTGACAGGTATATTGCTGGGGATGGGGAGGTGTGCAGGTGTGGTGACAGGTATATTGCTGGGTATGGAGAGTTGTGCAGGTATGGTGACAGGTATATTGCTGGGTATGGAGAGGTGTGCAGGTGTGGTGACAGGTATATTGCTGGGTATGGAAAGTTGTGCAGGTGTGCTGACAGTAATACTACAAGTGGTGGTGCGGACAGGTCTCCAAGTGGGATAGGACAGTTACATGAATGACGAAATGTGTGTGTGTGTGTTTGTGTGTGTGCGTGTTTGTGAGTGTCATGTGTGTACTCGTTAGTTCGTCTCCGTGTGTGTGTGTGTGTGTGTGTGTGTGTGTGTGTGTGTGTGTGTAATTATGTGTGTGTGTAATTATGTATGTGTGTCTGTGTTCACAGGGCCTCTTTTGATTCCCAGCCCTTCTGCCGATGATCCCAACTCCAATAACGATACGTTGCCGAATGGGTGAGTGTCTGCTACGTGTCTGTCTGTCCGTCTGTCTGTCTGTCTGCCCTCTCTGTCTGCCTGTCTGTCTGTCTGTTTCTGTATCTCTCTGTCTCTGTCTCTCTCTCTCTCTCTCTCTCTCTCTCTCTCTCTCTCTTTCTCTCTCACATTTCTCAATTTCTCCCATTCTATATTCCATATATTCCCATTCCTCCCCACCAGCTCTCTCTCTCTCTCTCTCTCTCTCTCTCTATATATATATATATATATATATATATATATATATATATATATATATTGATTGATTGATGTGGATACTTATATAGCGCCTATCCTCGGTCAGAGACCAAGCTCTAAGCGCTTTACATACACGGGGACATCTGCACCACAGGTTGCCTATCTGGGTAGAGCCGACTGACGGCTGCCATGGATGCTCATCATTCGTTTCCTGTGTCATTCAATCAGATTTCAGACGCACACACATACACACTCAGACATACATGTAACATTTTACGTGTATGACCGGTTTCTTTTTATTATTATTTACCCCGCCATGTAGGCAGCCATACTCCGTTTTCGGGGGTGTGCATGCTGGGTATATTCTTGTTTCCATGACCCACCGAACGCTGACATGGATTACAGGATCTTTAACGTGTGTATTTGATCTTCTGCGTGCGCATACACACGAAGGGGGTTCAGGCACTAGCAGGTCTGCACATATGTTGACCTGGGAGATCGGAAAAATCTCCACCCTTGACCCACCAGGTGCACCGAGATTCGAACCCAGGACCCTCAGATTGAAAGTCCAGCGCTATAACCATTCGGATATATATATATATATATATATATATATATATATATATATATATATATATATATATATATCCTTTGGTTTCTCGGTTTCTCTCTTGTCTAAACTGAATATCCTAGACAAGGCCTAAAATCTTTATACTTGAGTAGAAGAATTTCTGTTTTAAGTCTTGAGACTCTCCTTTGTCAGTGCGCTTTCACAAGTAACGTAGGTCCACATATTGGAGTGGTAGCCCAGTGGTAGGCGTTCACCTGGGAAAGGAAAGATTCTGAACGTTCGAGATCAAATTTATTCTAAACCCGCCAGTACCACCCCCACCCCCCTCCACTACACCTTGACCAGTGGACTGGGTGCAAGTCTTTCGAATGAGACGATAAACCATGGTCCCGTGTAACATACGAAAAAGAAATGCAACAAGAGGGTTTTTTCCTATCAAAATTCTGTAGAAACATCCACTTTGGTAGAAAAACAAATGCGATTGCACACCGAAAAAAAAAGTGGCGTTGTCCTGTGGCGACGAACTCTCAACAAGGAAAACAGTCGGGATTTCACGAGATAGATCTGTTTTGACAAATAAAAAAGTAATACAATACAATACGATACAATGTAATACAATACAATACGATACGATACGATACAATACAACATCATGACAAATTGTAATATATATGTATGAACAAAAGTATGTGTGTGCACGCGCGCATGCACGCACGCATGTGTTTGTGTACACGTGTGTGTGTGTGTGTGTGTGTGTGTGTGTGTGTGTGTGTGTGTGTGTGTTCCAGAAACGACACTGACGGGGTTCACGTGCAAAAAATCATAATGGACAGTGGAAATTCATCAGGTCGGTTTCTGAATTTTTTAATCATCCATTCGATTAGATTTTTTTGTATGTGTGTGAAAGTGTTGGTTTGCATGGAATATTTTTTGTTCGGTTTGTTTTGTTTTGTTCATTTGTTTGTGTAAATAACAATAGATGCAGTTACTGTGTATCGTGTAATCTGTTCTCTTCTCAACATAGTTTGTTTGTTTGTGAATATGGAGGCTGCTCCTTCCAAGGGAGAGTACACCGCTATAACCAAGCGCCATGTTTTCTGTGTTGTGTATATTCATTTTTGTTGGGTTTTTTTTTTAGTTAGTTAGTTAGTTTTGTTTGTTGTTGTTATTTTGTTGATTTTTGTTTTGTTTTTGTTTTGTTTTGTTTTTTGGGGGGTTGTTGTTGTTGTTGTTTGTTTGTTTGTTTGTTTGTTTTAGTACGTGAGGATTTCCGAATTCCCTTCAGAATCTGGCAGCAGAAACAGCTTTCCTGTTGTCATGAGCTACTTTACGTGAGCTAGATTGTGTCTGCTGCATAGAGGGGCACATGGATGTATCATCTTAATGTCAAATATTAGCACTCGGCTCATCCGAGAAAATCCAAAGGAGGGACCTGAGGGTTGGGGGGAGAGGGGGGCGGGGGAGGGCATTCGGCTTCATCAAGACTTGAACTGCCTGACATGAGATCTTCCAGTATTGTTTGTTGCAGTTCAAGGGTTAACGGTGCCGGCCATAAGGTCAGTGGATTCATATCCACTCTGTCTAGGTCTAGGAATAGAAGGCGGGGCCCAGTTCTCTCCTTACCGCCGTTTTAACTTTCCCCAACCGGAGTCAGGAACATTGGCAGAGTAAAGTGTCTTTCTTTCCCACGGACCATGTCGTACTGGTCTCGATGAACTCAGAAGTCTAACGCATTACGGATTCTGCCACTTTGTCTACTTTTGTGTTGTGTGCTTCTGGCTACGAGACTGCTCCATTAGTGATGACGACCAATGTGCTGTGTATTTATACACTGTATGTTATTGCTTAGATAATTCGTCGTCGTCGTCGTCACCATCATCCTCATTATCCGAAAGAATGATGGACTAAACACTAGAGCTTTTTAATTACCGTATAACGACAGCATGGTTTCTCCAGTCAATGGGAAACCATTTACAGCTTAGTCTTTTGTGAAGGACTATGACTCTCAAACTAGGAGGCAAAATTGCACTGGTTCTTAGTGCTGCAGCCTTGTGGGCTAGTTGGCCTTTG
>NC_134890.1:21274181-21289181 GCF_041734735.1 Babylonia areolata | reverse complement strand
TTTGTTGGTTTGCTTTTTAGTGGGGACGTGTATGGGTGGGTGGGTGAAAGGTGTTTTTGTACTTTATTGTTTATTGATTGTATTTTTCGCCTTTCTTTGTCTTCCTTTTGTGGTCATGACTGGGATGGGCGTGCACGCACGTACACATACACGCACACATACACACACATATACACGCATACGCACACACCCTGACACAGACACACACACACACACACACACACACACACACACACACACACACACACACACACACACACACACACACACACACGTAAAAACAACAATCGGATCATGTCATAGAAATGTCCATTTTTCCGAAAAAAATGTTCGTTGAAAACTGCTACCGCAACTACCACAGCTACCACCACTACTGCAACCACTACTACCACCACTACTACTGCTACTATTGCTGCTACAGCATCTACCACTGCTACCACCACCTCCGTGTTACCACCACCACTACTACTATTGTTACCACACTGCTGCTGCTGTTGCTACTACTATTAATACTACTACTACTGCTGTTGCTGTATCCACCATCACCACAACCACTACCACTGCTAGACTGCTACTACTACTCCTGCTGCTGCTTCTGCTGTACTACTTCTACTGCTAGACTACTACTACTACTATTACTACTACTACTACTGCTACTGCTACTACTGACACTTCTGTTGCTGCCACCACTACTATCACTACTACTGCCACCACTACACCAACTGCCTACACTATGACTGCTACCATCGCAACCGCTACCACCACTATTACTGTTACCAACGCTACTACTGCTGCTGCCACCATTACAGTCACTACTTTTACCACCACTACAACTACTGCCGACACTACTACTGCTACCATTTTACTGCTACCAACACTACTACTGCTACCAATGCACCTATTACCGACACTACTACTGCTACCATTCCTACTAATACCACCACTACTACTGCTACCTGTACAACTACTACTACTATTGCTGCTGCTGCTGCTGTTTCTGCTGTACTACTACCACTGCTAGACTGCTTCTGCTGCTACTACTACTACTACTGCTACTGGCACTTCTGTTGCTGCCACCACTACACCAACTGCCAACACTACCACTGCTATCATTGACACCGCTACCACAAACTACTACTGTTACCAACGCTACTACTGCTATCACCACTGCTACCGCTACCAACGTCACCACTGCCCAGTGGGTGATGACAGTGCTGACTTGGTGGGTGCAGGAACAGGCAGTTCTGGTTGATCTCCGCGGCTTTCTGCCTGTCCCTGGGGGTCTTTGAGGTGTGGGATGTTGTGCTGGACGTCAACCTTAGCACCATTGGTATATCACAGGTAGGCTGTGTTCTCTCTCTCTCTCTCTCTCTGTCTGTCTGCCTGTCTCTCTCTCTCTCTGTCTCTCTCTGGCTGTCTCTCTCTCTGTCTCTTTTTCTCTGTCTCTGTCTCTTTCTTCCCTCTCTCTCTCTCTCTCTCTCTCTCTCTCTCTCTCTCTCTCTCTCTCTCTCTCTGGCAGGTGGGATGTGTGTGTGTGTGTGCATGTGTGTGTGGGGGGGAGGGGTTGTGTGTGTGTGCGTATCAAGGGGAGGGGTGTGTGTGCGCGTGTGTGCATGTGGAGAGGGGTGTTTGTGTGTGTGTGTGTGTGTGTGTGTGTGTGTGTGGCAGGTGGGATGTGTATGCGTGTGTGTGTGTGCATATGGAGGTGTGTGTGTGTGCATGCGTGCGTGCGCGCGCGCGTGTGTGTGTGTGTGTGTGTGTGTGTGTGTGTGCTCGAAGTTTCTGTACAAATGAAAGTCCCACTCAGTACATTTTGGATATCATTGAAATTAATACAGACTATTCTTGCGAGTTTTTTTTGTATGATTTTAATGTAAGTAACATTTCTACATTTGAGTAACCAAAATCTGTTCTTAATCAACTCCATAACAAATATGGTAAAATTATGTTTTCTTTTCACCAAACGACCTCCCACTCACTCTCTCTCTCTCCCTCTCCAATCCTCTCTCTCTCTCTCTCTCTCTCTCTCTCTCTCTCTCTCTCTCTCTCTCTCTCTCTTTTAATTTCCGTTCTTAAAAATGTTATTTTAGTTTGATTGTTCATTCATTTATTTGTCTTGTCTGTCTATTTGTCGACTCATTCATTCATCTATATTCATTCATTCGTTCGTCCATTCATTCACCCATTAAAGGTTCAATCAATCCATCCATTGATTCGTTCATTCCTATCTTCATTCATGCATTCGTTCGTTTGCTCGTTCTTTCTTTCGTTCGTTTATCATTATTTCAGTGGGTCATTCATTCATTCTTTCTTTCTTTCTTTCTTTCTTTCTTTATTTATTTATTTATTTCTTCTACCCATTCCTCCACTCATTCATTCATTCATTCATTAATCTACCCATTCCTTCACCCATTCTTTCATTCATTCATCCACCCATTCATTCAATCATTCATTCATTCATTCCTACACCAATTCATTCATTCATTCATCAACCTATCCATCCACCCATTCATTCATTCATTCATCCACCCATTCATTCAATCAATCATTCATTCATTCATCCACCCATTCATGCATTCGTTCATTCACCCATCCACCCATTCATTTATTCATTCATCTACCCACCCATTCATTCATTCATTCATTCATTCATTCCCCCACCCATTCATTCATTAATCGACCCATTCATCCATCCATTCATTTATTCATGCATCCATTCATTCATCTACCATTCCTCCACCCATTCATTCATTCATTCATTAATCGACCAATTCATACACCCATTCATTTATTCATGCATCCATTCATTCATCTACCCATTCCTCCACCCATTCATTCATTCATTCATTCATCTACCCATTCCTCCACCCATTCATTCATTCATTCATCTACCCATTCCTCCACCCATTCACCCATTCATTCATTCATTCATTAATCGACCCATTCATCCACCCATTCATTTATTCATGCATCCATTCATTCATCTACCCATTCCTCCACCCATTCATTCATTCATTCATTCATCTACCCATTCCTTCACCCATTCATTCATTCATTCATTCATCTACCCATTCCTCCACCCATTCCTCCACCCATTCATTCATTCATCGACCCATTCCTCCACCCATTCATTCATTCATTCATTCACCTACCCATTCCTCCACCCATTCATGCATTCATTCATCCACCCATTCATTCATTCATTCATCTACCCATTCCTCCACCCATTCATGCATTCATTCATCCACCCATTCACTCATTCATTCATCTACCCATTCCTCCACCCATTCATTTCAACCTTTATTCATTCGTGTATTGACGGACCACAGGAGGAGGCTGGCTGGATGGGGTTTTACTGTGTCATGGCTGGCTGCCTGACGGGTCTCCTCATCTGCAGGTGAGTGGTGCTCTTTTTCCTCCCTTCTCCTTCCCTCCCTCCTTCTTTCCTTCCACACTGCTTCCCTCCCTCCCTTCCTTCCCATCTTCATTTCTTCCTTTTTCTTTCTTTTCCTTCCTTCCTTCCTTCCTAGCTCACTCCGTTCCTTCCTCCGTTCTTTCATTCCATCATGGCTCCTTTCCCACCTTTCTCCCTTCCTTTCTTCCTTCATTTGTACATTCCTCCCTGCCGTCCTTCCATCCTACCTCCTTTCCCGCCTTCCTCCCTTCCTTCTTTCATCTCTGCATTCCTCCCTTCCTTCTTTTCTTTCCCACCTTCCATCCTTCCTCCCTTCCTTTCTATCTTTCTTCCTCCTTTCCTTTCAGTTCATCCTTCCTTCCTTTTTACATTCCTTCATTCCCTCCTTCCCAACTCCCTTACCTTTTCCCTTCTTTTTTTTGCCCCTTTCTTCCTTCATTTCCCCTTCCCTCCCTTCGATCCTTCTTACTTTCCTTCTTTCTTTTCCACATTCCTTCCTTCCTATCTCCCTTCCTTCCTTCATATTTTCCTGCTTTTCACCCTTCCTTCCTACCCTCTTTCATTCTTTCTTTTTCCGCTTTCAGTCCTTCCTTCATATCTTTCTTCTTCCTTCCCTTTTCCTTTCTTCCTTCTTTCCTTCCTTCCATGCATTCAGACATCCATGCATACATCCATACATACATCCATGCATACCTACATCCATCCATACATACATACATCCATAATATGCAGCTTCTGTTCAAACGTGTGTGTGTGTGTGTGTGTGCGCGCGCGCGTGTGTGTGTGTGTGTGTGTGTGTGTGTGTGCAGTGCGTGTATGTGTGAGTATGTTTTTATATTGATATGCACTTGTATATATCATAATTTGTACTGTATCTGTGTTTGTGTATGATTTTCGGTTTATGTTCGTATCTTGTCATGTACTATCCCCTCCAATATTCCTTGTGACCACGGTACACTTGGTAATAAAGACATATTCTGTTCCATTCGATCATATTCCGATTATCCACACTCCACCCAGATGTGAATGGGTAACTGACTTCGGTCGGAGGAAGGTTAAAAGCAGGCGGAAGGAGAGGTTTGGGACCACCTTCATATGGCCGAGCCACAGACACTGTGAATATCAGTTCACTGCCCGTGTGGCGGTAAAAGGCTAAACAGCTGTGAGATATTTAACCTAACTTCAAACCTTTTGACTCCTGCTGACAGGTGTGTTCGTAAGAGAAGGGCAGTCATATCACTGACTTGAGACAGAGCTTACACGTGAGGATGTCAATCTTCGTGATCTATTGGGAACTACTGAAGTACACAGACAGTAGTATCAGCACTTTAACTCTCTCCATACGAACGGCGAAACAGACGACGTTAACAGCGTTTCACTCCAGTTACCATCATCAAAATATTGCAAGCGGAAGGCTCTTATACTGAAGAGGTGAATGTTGACAAAGAATACCACAATTCTGACGACGGAAGCTAAAGGTTGGGTCATTCAGACACCCACTGGACATCCGAGGGGTCTGTGTAGAGGAGAAGAGAGAACTGGCTGTACTGAGTGAGTTAAACTCGTGCCACACAAAAAAATTAGTTCAGCAAGATTTAGCAATCAAAGGGTTACCTGTTGTGTGGTATGATGATGGTATGATGACACGGATAGTTATATAGCGTTTATCCTCGGTAGGAGACCAAGCTCTAAGTCCTGTACAAACACGGCGTCATTCGCACAGCTGGATGCCTACCTGGATAGAGCCGACTGACTGCTGCCATTGGGCGCTCATCATTCCTTTCCTTCACGCAGGTTTTAGTCACGCTTATACAGACATGCAGCATTTCACGTGTATGACCGTTTGTATATTTACTCCGTTATGTAGGAAGCCATACTCCGTTTTTGGGGGGTGTGCATGCTGAACACTGACAAGATCTTCAACGAGCGTATTTGATCATCTGCTTGCGTATACACACGGAGGGGGTTTAGGAACTAGCAGATCTGCACATAATGTTGACCTGGGAGATCGGAAAAATCTCTACCATTTACCCCTCAGGCGCCGTTACCGAGATGTATTAATAAGATTGAAAGTCCATCTCTTTTAACTACTCGGCTATGTGGTGTGTGTTTGCAGGCTCGCTGACATCTTTTTCCGGCAGATCCGTCTCTTCCTAATTTTGTCCTACGTTGTGTCCGCCATCTTTGTCCTGTGGTTCATTCTGATCTACATCAACGTGCTGCCTTTCGACATGGGTCAGTGTATGTGTGTGTGTGTGTGTGTGTGTGTGTGTGTGTGTGTGTGTGTGTGTGTGTGTGTGTGCCTGTCTGTCTGTCTATCTGTCTGTGAGTGTGTGTGTCTTTATGTGTGTCTGTCTGTCTGTCTGTGTGTATCTGTGTGTGTGTCTTCAGTGCAACGAAGTTAAGAAGTCTGGCTGTGGATTGTTGAATTTTTGTATCAAGTCTGGCTGTGGACTGTTGAATTTTTGTATCTATAATCAACATCCAGTGTGATATTCTTTAAATGGAATGAAGACATTGGACTTGGTTTGGCGTAAGAGTGTCTGACTTTAACAAAACGAAATGCGAATAAAACGAAAGTGATTTTAGATAGCTTGACATCAGTTAATTTGATGGTAAACGTTACACAAATATATTCACCTATCTATCTATCTGTCTTTCTATATATCTATCTATCCATCATCTATAGGTTTATTGGACGGTAAACATCACACACACACACACACACACACACACACACACACACACACACACACACGCATATATATATATATATATATACATGTAGATAGATAGATATGTCTTGTTGTGGATTTGAACTGCGCGTGTTAATGAGGAGGAATTTTGTTTAATGTCCTATCATACATATCGGTGATTGAAGAACGTGTTAACGAAAGCGCTGCCACTGGTGCCGTGTTGTTGTCGCTGTGTTGCAGTCAGTATCAACGCCGCCATCATCATGATCTTTTCCTTTTAGATAGCTGGACATAAGTTCACTGGGTGGTAAACATCACACACACACACACACACACACACACACGCACACACACACACACACGCACACACACACACACACACACACACACACACACACACACACACACACACACATAAACAAACAAACAAACAAACAAACACGCACACAGATATAGATAGATAGTAATATATAGATAGACAGATAGACAGAATTTATCTTGGTATGAATTTTAACTGCGTGTGTTAACTATATATATATATATATGTATATGCATGTGTGTGCCTGTGTAGATGCATATAGACATATAAAGAGAGAGAGAGAGATCGATCGATCGATCGATATTGGTATGGACTTAAACTGCGTGTGTTAACGAAACAGCTGCAACTGATGCCGTGATATCGCCGTGTTTGCAGTCAGTATCTACGCCGCCATCATCCTGAGCGGGGTGTTTCTGGACGGGTGTAGCCCGCTGGTGTACGAGCTGATATGCGAGGCTGCCTACCCGGTGGGGGAAGGGGTGTCCTCCTGCTTCCTTCAGATGCTCTTCGTCCTGGTGGGCATGGCCTTCGCTGCGGTGCAGAACATCCCTGATATAGGTGGGTAGATGACTGATATCAGACGGACGCAATAGCCGAGTGGTTTTAAAGCGTTGGACTTTCAGTCTGAGGGTCCCGGGTTCGAATAACAGTAACGGCGCCTTGTGGGTAAAGAGTGGTGGAGATTTGTTTTTCTTTCCGATCTCCCAGGTCAACATATGTGTATACCTGCTTGTGCCTGAACCCCCCTTTGTGTGTATACGCAAGCAGAAGATCAAATACGCACGTTAGTGATCGTGTTGTCTATGTCAGCGTTCGGTGGGTTATGGAAACAAGAACATACCCAGCATGCACACCCCGAAAACAGAGTATGGCTGCCTACGTGGCGGGGTAAAACGGTCATACACGTGAACGCCCACTCGTGTACATGCGAGTGAACGTGGGAGTTGTGGCTCACGAACGAAGAAGAAGAAGGATGACATCAGGCTTTACTAGTCATTGCTCAGCTTATATCACAGATTGACATATTATAAGCTTGCAGCTGGGCCAACAGCAAAGTGAGAATTGTATGATCAATGGATTTTCCATCACAATGGGAAGTCATTTACAGCTTCGTCTTTTTGTGAAGGACTAATACTCTCACACTAGGAGGCAAGATTGTTCTGGCTTTCAGTGCTGCAGACTTGGGGGCTAGTTGGCTTTGGGGACCATCGCAACGCTGGCTGTCATAAAACACCATTGGGCGCTCATCATACGCTTCCTGTGCCATTCAGTCACGCACACATACACACTCATATATACATGTGACGTTTTACGTGTGTGATCGTTTTTTGGTTGTTGTTGTTGTTGTTTGTGTGGTTTTTTGGGGTGGGGTTTTTTTTTGTTTGTTTGTTTTTTGGGGGGGGGTTGTTGTTTTTTTGTTGTTTTTTTGTGGGGTTTTTTTTGTTTTTTTTTTGTTTTTTGCTTAGTTACCTCTGGGTATCTTCTTGTTTCTATAACCCACCGAACGCTGACATGGATTACAGGATCTTTAACGTGCGTATACACACAAAGGGGGTTCATGGTCTAGCAGGCCTGCACATGTGTTGAACTGGGAGCTCGGAAATTTTTCCACCCTTTACACTCCAGGTGCCGTTACCGAGAATCGAACCCAGGACCTTAGGATTGAAAGTCCAACGCTTTAACCAGTTGGCTATTGTCCATCGGTACTTGACTTCGGTATGACAGTGTCATGTAAGACTATGGCCATCAGAACAGCAGAGGAGGCAACTGCTGTCACGACTGTCCGGGACAACACTCTCGTTGCAATGGGTTCTCTTTCAGTGCGCCAAGTGCGCGCTGCACACGGGACCTCGGTTTCTCATCTCATCCGAATGATTAGACGCTCAGTTTGATTTTCCAGTCAAACTTGGGAGAAAGGTGCCAGAGCGGGATTCGAACCCACACCCTCTTGACTTACGCCTTTTGACTCTTTGAGGAGCATTGAGCTGCAACTATGGTTGCGAGGCATGGACACTGACGGCCGAAACTGAAAGGAAGATCCAGGCCTTCGAGAACAAACGCCTGAGGAAGCTCCTTCAAATTCCCTGGATCGAGCACAGGACCAATGAACATGTACGGAGCAGAATTGAGAACCTTGCTGGACCTCAGGAACCTCTCCTTTCAACTGTGAAGAGACGCAAGCTGATATGGTTTGGACACAACACTCGACACACCAGCTTGTCCAAAACAATCATGCAAGGCACCATCGAGGGCGGGAGAAGAAGAGGAAGACAGCGGAAGAACTGGCATGAGAACATCAAACAATGGACCGGACTCCACACACGTGAGTTGCTGCCAGCGGCTGCCGACAGAGACAGATGGAGAAGGGAGGTTGCGTCTGCGGTCCTCAGGCTTCCCCCAACGACTGCTTTGTAGTTATGGGCCTGAGTGAGTGAGTGAGTGAGTGAGACACTTTGACACTTTGACTCTTTACTGTCATTAGCTTAACAGCCCATGTGACAGGGGGGTACAGGGGAAGTTACAGTGTCGTTTTATCCAATCATTTGAAAAAGTAAAACAAAACAAAACAAAAACAAAAACTAACGCACCTAATGTTACAAAGGTTATATCAATAAACAACAGCCAACAAATTGCACACAAAAAAATAACAACAACATCATCATCATCAGATTGACCATCCAAATAATAATTCTATCTGCTTCTAATTTTAACCCTCAAAGAAATCATTTTGGAAACCATTAATGTTTGTATATATTTTGAATTAACGGGCATTTTGATCATTTATTTTCTTTTTCTGTGTATCTACTGCCTCTGAGACGTATTTTGCAAGTGAGAGGATAATATTTTCGTCATTTGATGTTAAGACACTGACCAGGTCTTTCCTCTTTGCTGCAGCTGTTTTAAAGAGTGTACAGTTTTCCCGAACCTCCTCGTATCCTTTGCAACTGAACATGAAATGTATCTCATCTTCTTTGTGAGTGAGTGAGCTGCAACAGTACTCCTCCAGCGGACTCGGTTTGAACCCAGACCCTCGTGGACTCTCTGTATTGGCAGAGGAGTGTCTTAACCATTCTACCACACTTCCCCCTTCTCTCTCCACATCTTGTAAACAGCACGTGCCCCCCACGTGTGTTGGCAGGCACGGAGTGGATGAACTGGTGTCTGTTCGGCACCCTGTGTGCCGCCATCCCGCTCCTCTTCCTCGTCACTGACACCTACAGCCGTGCCCAACTGGATGCTGTGCAGGAGCAGGTAAAGGTATTTGTATTTGTATTTCTTTTTATCACGACAAATTTCTCTGTGTGAAATTCGGGCTGCTCTCCCCAGGGAGAGCACGTCGCTACACTACAGCGCCACCCTTTTTTTCTTTCTTTTTTTTTTGGTATTTTTTCCTGCGTGCGGTTTTATTTGTTTTTCCTATCGAAGTGGATTTTTATCGAAGACAGAATTTTGCCAGGAACAATCCTTTTGTTGCCGTGGGTTCTTTTACGTGCGCTAAGTGCATGCTGCACACGGGACCTCGGTTTATCGTCTCATCCGAATGACTAGCGTCCAGACCACCACTCAAGGTCTAGTGGAGGGAGAGAAAATATCGGCGGCTGAGCTGTGATTCGAACCAGCGCGCTCAGATTCTCTCGTTTCCTAGGCGGACGCGCTACCTCTAGGCCATCACTCCACTTGTGTGTGGGTGGTGGTGGTATGTTGTGGGTGGTGGTGGTGAAAGGGGTGTTTGTGTGTGTGTGTGTGTGTCCTTTCTTCTATGAGTGATATTAGCCCTCACTCTCTCTCTCTCTCTCTCTCTCTCCTCTCTCTCTCTCTCTCTCTCTCTCTCTCTCTCTCTCTCTGCGTGCGTTCGTGTGTGTGTGCGTTCGTGTCTGTGTCTGTGTCAGTGTGGGCTTTCGACTAGAAATACAAACTGATTCATCGTAATCTTTTCCGTGTTGTTTACAGTGCAAAGAAAACGCAGACAATGTCTATTCTTATTTTTCGTCTAAAAAAATAGATAAATACAAAATAAAAAATCGATTAAAATCGTCACTATGTGTGTGAACTGGATACGGTTTTTTTCTTTTTTTCTTTTTTTCGTTGTTGTTTTTTTTTTTTTTTTGTTTTTGTTTTTTGTTTGTTTTGTTTTTTGTTTGTTGTTAACGTCCTCTTCATGAATCAAACAGCTGAATTAAATTCTTAAAATCGAAACTGAATGTGAACAGCCATTAAGGTAGCTCCATGTCTTCGCATCACCTATAAAAATTTTTTTTTTTTAAAGAAATGTCTGTCTTCACATGACTTATGCGACAAACTGCTTCACACCGCTTTAATAACAAACCGTCATCATAATTATCACTGGTGTGACAAACTGTTTTCACGTCACTTTTGTGACAACCGCCTTCTCGTTGCTTTTATAACAGTCTTCACAGTGAACACTTACAAACAGTGCTCGCTTCACTTTGAAACAAACTGTTTGTCTTCGTATTACTTTCGTAACAAACTGTGTTGACGTCACTTGTAACAAAGCGCCTTCACATCACTTATGTAAGAAAGTGTATTCATAGTACTGATATAACAGAGTGTCTTCATATCACTTACTTAACAAAATATCTTCACATCACTCTTGAAACAAACTGTTTTCACACCATTTTGGTAACAAATCGCCCTCTCATCACTTATGTGACGAACTGATTTCACACTACTTTTTAACAAACTGACTTCACATCACTGTTGTATCAGACTGTCTTCTCATCACTTTGATAGCAAACTGTCTTCACAAGACTCACTACCATCTGTCTCCATATCACTCACTACCAGCTGTCTTCATATCAGTTGCTACCATCTGTCTTCATATCGGTTGCTACCAACTGTCTTCACATCACTCACTACCAACTGTCTTCATATCACTCACTACCAACTGTCTTCATATCACTCACTACCAACTGTCTTCAACTGGACGCTAGTCATTCGGATGAGACGATAAACCGAGGTCCCGTGTGCAGCACGCACTTAGCGCACGTAAAGGAATCCACGGCAACAAAAGGGTTGTTCCTGGCAAAATTCTGTAGAAAAATCCACGTCTATAGGAAAAACAAATAAAACTGCACGCAGGAAAAAATACAAAAAAATGGGTGGCGCTGTAGTATAGCGACGCGCTCTCCTTGGGAGAGCAGCCCGAATTTCACACAGAGAAATCTGTTGTGATAAAAAGAAATACAAATACAAATACCAACTGTCTTCACATCATGTACTACCAACTGTCTTCGCATTACTCACTACCAACTGTCTTCACATCATGTTCTACCAGCTGTCTTCACATCACTCACTACCAACTGTCTTCACATCACTCACTACCAACTGTCTTCACATCATGTTCTACCAACTGTCTTCACATCACTCACTATCAACTGTCTTCACATCATGTTCTACCAACTGTCTTCATATCACTCACTACCAACTGTCTTCACATCATGTTCTACCAGCTGTCTTCACATCACTCACTACCAACTGTCTTCATATCACTCACTACCAACTGTCTTCATATCACTCACTACCAACTGTCTTCATATCACGTACTACCAACTGTCTTCATATCACTCTCTACCAACTGTCTCCACATCACTCTCTACCAACTGTCTTCACATCATGAACTACCAACTGTCTTCATATCACTCACTACCAACTGTCTTCATATCACTCACTGCCATCTGTCTTCACATCACTCACTACCAACTGTCTTCACATCACTCTCTACCAACTCTCTTCACATCACTTACTACCAACTGTCTTCACATCACTCACTACCAACTGTCTTCACATCACTCACTACCATCTGTCTTCATATCAGTTGCTACCAACTGTCTTCATATCACTCACTACCAACTGTCTTCACAACATGTTCTACCAACTGTCTTCACATTACTCACTACCAACTGTCTTCACATCACTCACTACCAACTGTCTTCACATCACTCACTACCTGTCCTTACATCATTCTCTATCAACTGTCTTCACATCACTTACTAGCAAAGCGTCTGCCTTCACACCACTCTGTGTTCACGTGACTGACCTGTGACCCCCAGGTGTCGGTGGTTCACGCCCCGGACAACCCCAGCACCCAGCGGGACCACGCCGAGAAGGGCTCCTCCCTCACCAAGTCCCTCCCCTTACCCACCCCCAACCACCACCTCACCTCCCTCACCCTTTCTCAACACCGCGGCTACGGCACTTGCAACACCTCACCGTCTCCGTCCCTACTGCATCACAGCGGAGAGGCTCACCACCGTGCAGAACATAGGCCTACGTCTCAACCCAACAACAGCGCTGGCAGAAGTCTTGGTGTTCCAATAGAGACAGACTCTCACGGGTGTAGTTCTGGCAAAAGCCTTGGCATTCCCATCGGGGCAGATCGTCACAGGTGCCTTTCCCAGCCAGCCCAGAATCCCCGGAACTCCAGCAGGGCAGCGTGGGGACAAGAAAGTCAGGACCATCCATCAGTCAGCGCTAGTCGTGCGGCGTCTTCAGTCAGCGTTCAGTGCAAGGCTTTCTACTATGACGCGGAAGACAACAACGACCGCGAGCACCTCCTCGGAAGAGACGCGTCGAGAGTTGACGAGGGACGAAGAGAGGATTTAGACGTCGACCGTAGCGGTTGGGGGATGTTGGAGCGTGACCGTTCTTTCAGGGGTGAAGGTCGTGCGTCTGACACGAGCAGCAGCTGCAGCGTTCACGGCAGTCCCGAGTCTCGCTCCCTGCTCATGTCAGGGCAGCACAGCGTGGATCTGTCCTTTCTCCGCGTGAACGGCTACGGTCCTTGAAGCACTTTCTTCTTCTTCTTCTTCTTCTTCTTCTTCTTCTTCTTCTTCTTCTTCTCGTCGTTGTTGTCGTCGTCCTTCTTCTTCTTCTTCATCTGCTTCTCCCCCCCCCCTCTTCCTCCTCCTGCTCCTCCTGCTCCCCCTCCTTCTTCTTCTTCTACTCCTCCTCCTCCCTCTCCTTCCTCTTCTTCGTTTCCTTCTTCCTCTTCCTTCTTCTTCTTCTTCTTTGTGTCGTCATCCTGGGCGTCTGCACGACTTTGACGTGTGCCCCCTCCCCCTCCCGCGATGTTCTCCCTTTCCCTCTCTGAAAACGGAGTATGTCTGCCGAAATGGCTTGGGAAAAACCGATCATGTGCATAAACGGTCGTTCGTATGCAGTCGATGAATGCAAAGTAAGAAGAGGAAGAAGATTTTAAGCCATTGTAAATTTTTTACGGTCTGAAAATAATGAGGTCGTAAAGATAGAGATAGACAGACAGACAGTCAGGCAGACAGACAGACAGATAGATAGACAGACAGATAGACATAAGGACATGTGTCTCTCAACAGCTAAAGTGACTTGATCATTCTGTCATTTCCCTCCAAATTATGCACAGTTGTTGTCTTCATAGCCGTAGCAGTGCATAAACATCAGTCGTGATTTCTTATCATTTAATCACTGCAACAGCCCTACTTTCTCTCTCGACGACCGGTGCCTTATTTCAGCGGTTCGGCTTTTCGTCATGTGTCAGTGACTGTTGATAGATGGAAAATATGAATCATTCATTAAACGTGGCAGTGAGCGTAATCACTTAAGATTCACGAGGCAATACATTGTTTAGTTTGTGGATGAGTGTGTGTGTGTGGGGGGGGGGTCAGTTAGGAAGTAGGGAGACTGAAGGAGGGATTAGTGCGATGCCTAACACAGTCCCTGAAGACTGACTTATGGTCTGAAACGTTGGACACCTCTTATAAAAAGAAAGTCTTATTTTACCACCAACAGTTTCCATAAACTTTCTCCGTTTGGAGCTCATTTCATTGTCACCTTTCATTACAACTGCGATACAATTTGTGATGACAGAAATTTTCGATGGTTTATATTGTTAACGTAGGTTGCGTTCTCAGATGCTGACTTTGTACATTTGTAATTATTAAAAGAAGGAACCTGTTTTGCAAAGGCAAAACAAACAACAAGAAAGCAAAAATAAAGAAAAGAAAAGAACAGTTGTGAGCACACAATGATTCCTGCAGCAGGACTTTAATGGAATGTTTTGCTGAACAGAGGTACGACCCGCAAAAGTATCATCACATGGTGACCTAAAATGAACTGGGTCCACAGGCTAGTCACTCACCATACACACAATATCTCAGTCCACAGCGGAATCTAACGCACATGTGTATGCAAAATATGACAACGGTTGGATCAAAACATCAAAAAGCAAAACATATAAAGCTAAATGTTCACAAACAGGCAAGGAAGTGTGACCTCCTCCTATCCCTCCTCCTCCTCCTCCTCCTTCTTCTTCTTCTTCTTCTGCTCCTTCTCCTCCCTTAACCCTGCGAAGAGTCATCGGTGCGCGGAACACAACTGTTCACCAGACTCCTCCAAGTCTCTCGGTATATCTAAGTCAGTAAAATGTGGTGAATCCACATTGTTGATTTATCCCAGACACAAAAAAGTAGTGGACTGAATCAGAGGTGGTACTGCACTGTGCTGTATTGTGTTGCATTGCACTGACCTGTGCTGTGCTGCGGTGTGTTGCTGTGCATGCTGTGGTGTGCATCGCA
>NC_134890.1:21229181-21269181 GCF_041734735.1 Babylonia areolata | reverse complement strand
TCTCCAGATTCTTCACACACACTTGACACGCTACCCTCAGCTCAAAATCGTTCCCGTCCCTGATGACCTTCCGCCCCAGAAGAAATGTGGACGCCACCAAAGCGATACAAGCGAACAAGCTGAGCAGCCAGTGCAGCCTGAAGAGGAACCCCGCCACAAGAGACACAGCCTCCAACAGAAGAATCAAAGACAGCAGCCCGTCCCCTCGAGGTTCGGGCACGTCTGACGTGTCCATGTACTCTGGGACGGCTTCGTGGAACTTCTCCAGGAGGCCCTGGGTCCTCGGGATGACGATGCACTCGCGGAGGACGAAGGAAACCAGGTGGAGCAGCAAGGCGAAGGTCACCAGAGCCCCCGCCACTCCCCCGCCCTCGGGATAGAGGGTGGTGGCTGCCGCGATCATGAAGCCTGCAGAAAGCACGCGTGGCAAGTGTCATCATGCTGTTGCTGTTATTATTGTTGTCTGTTTGTTGTTGTTGTTGTTGTTTGTTTTTGGGGGAGAGGGGACAGGTGGGGGGGAGGGGTGGGGGGGGAGGGGGCTGTATTCATATAGTTAGCTTGATAGATAGACAGATATCTTTTTCTTCTTTTTTATTTTTTTCTCTATAGTAAAAAAAAAAAAAAAAAAGAAAAAAGAAAAGAAAGGAGGATAAAGAGAGAGACCAGCTCACATGTTCCACACAACAGCAGTACAACGGTGCCGTTCCTGGCCAAGGCAATCCAAGGGAGACGACTGTTGATTATCTCAGTCATGCGACCGAAGTCCTGTCTTAGCTCCTCTACTTCAAAGCGTGTCGGAGAGCGAGACACGAACGAGCCCATTGCTGTCAGTTCTGTTCTGTTCTGTTCTGTTCTGTTCTGTTCTGTTCTGCACACAAATAATCCGGCCACGTGCATGTGTGCGTGCGTGCGTGCGTGCTATTCATATGTGCCCAAAAAGATCGGAATCAGAAAACCATCATTGTTACTGTTATTGTTGTTGCTACACACACACACACACACACACACACACACACACACCACTATCACCACTATCACCACCATACACACAACGTGACATGAAGAGTTGTCTTCAATACTAACCAAAAACAAACAAAACAAAAAAAGAACGAGTCAAACCCGGCATCAGCTAGAGAGAGACGGAGAACACTGAACATTGAACACTGAAATGTGTATTAACGTCATTAGCTGTAAAGCTCTAGTGTCATAGTAGGTACAAATCAGAACAAAAAATGGTGCAAAACAGATCAAACGGAACAGAAAAGAAAAGAAAGGTGCAAAATAACTAATAAGAGATAAGTGACACTTTGGCACTTATTAGCTAAAAAAAAGATTTTAAATTTAAGTCCGTGTGACAAGGGGTACTGTGCCTTCTTTTTTTTTTTCGTCTCCAAGGTTTGGACACTGAGTGCACAGAAAACAAAGTACATATAAATCAGAGAGACAGAGACAGACAGAGATACAGAGAGAGAGACGGAGAGCAAGCACCTAGCAAAAAACCTTACCTTAGCTAGTTGATTCTGTGCACAAATCAGGAAATCACGACGAATGAAGTCTACAGTCTGACTGCTAACTGGATTATGGAGTGACTATGCCGCGGCACCACCGCACAACACACACAATTTTGTGTCTCTTTGACAGTTGGAACTTATCTTCAGATGCTGATGCATAACCGCTCGCTTTGCTGTTGTCGTGTATGTGTGTGTGTGTGTGTGTGTGTGTGTGGCTACTGACGTGCGTGAGTAGGCCTATGCACTGTGGGTGAATTATCACTGAAGTGAAGTCAGTGGCAAAGAAGGCTAAACTGAAAACAGACCTTGCAATTTTCCAGGAAGTGTAAAAATAAAGACACGGCGTTGTGTGCTGGCATTCCGCGCCCAAAGGCAGTGCATGGTGAAGGCCCACCGAAAAAGCAAAGGGGAACTTTTGCGTTTCCCCACCAAGTCTAAAAATAAACACACGTACAGTTGTGGTCGATCTTTTCACATAGCCGCAAACACCATTCGTGACAGCGGAAAGTCTTTGGACCGTCCAAAGGTTCGTCTTTGTCTGTCTTGTCAGTTTCGTCCAGTCTCATCCTTGTCAGCCTCTGCGAGGGGGGTAGGGGGGCGGGGGGGGTGGCGTCCGAAGGGTGGTGGTGACGTCAGTCAGTGTGTGTGTGTGTGTGCAGTGTGTGACGTCAGTGTGTGTGTGTGTTTGTTCGTCAAGTTATTTAGTTTAACGTCCTTTCACTTTAAAATGAGGGTAGGGAAAAAATCGAGGGAGAACTAAAAGAAATTACTGTGTACGCATGCGAGTAAATGAAAGTGTGTGTGCGTGCCTGTGTGCGCGCGTGCGTCTGAGACCACCACACAAGGTCTAGTGGAGTGTAAGAAAATACTGGCGACTATTGTAATACTAATTCGTGTCGCTCAGTGCTTGGGAAAAAGGTCTACTGTTATTTGAAGTCATGTGTTTGATCCGGGCGACTGTGACGCCAGTGACTGTACATGCATGTGAGCGTGCAGTGTGCACACTGACAACACACTTAATTGTGGCAGTGCGTATCACCGTGACTGAGTGCATGAAGACAGCAGATCCGCAGTGTGTATACTGATCTCGTCTCACGGCTGAAGTGGGGGTGGGGGGATAAGCTAAACTGAAGTGATTGTGTCGGGTTGTGTTACTGATTCAGTATACTGATTTCATTTTGTTGACTCACTTGTGTAAACAAAGTGAGTCTATGTTTTAACCCGGTGTTCGGTTGTCTGTGTGTGTGTGTCCGTGTGTCTGTGTGTCCATGGTAAACTTTAACATTGACATTTTCTCTGCAAATACTTTGTCAGTTGACACCAAATTTGGCATAAAAATAGGAAAAATTCAGTTCTTTCCAGTCATCTTGTTTAAAACAATATTGCACCTCTGGGATGGGCACAAAAATATATATATATATATAAAGAAGCCTAATTATATGCAAACTGCATTTACTGTTATATTTATATTTTTTGTATTCTCTAAACTTGGCACTTTGACCTCTTATTCTGACACAACAACAAGAGGAGTCATTATTATCATTTTTGGTTCAAACAGGAACTTCTTTTGCTAAGCATGGAATTTTTATTTATTTTGCAAACGTTTTGGTGCAGATAGTAAAAAGGGAAATTACTCTGTAATTAATGCTAGGGGACTTAATTTATCACAAGTGAGTCTTGAAGGCCTTGCCTCTCTTGTTTTGTTGTGGTTTCATCCGACATTGAAACAGGCAGAGCGACGTCGGAATTCAACCGCCGGACTCAACAGAGAACCGTGCGAAGGAACCGTGGGTCAGGCAGGCCTTCAATCGTACCCGTTCCCCAATAGACCATGGGTGGCTTTCTGTCGCGGTACCTGTTCCCTCCAACCCAGGCTGACATGGAGAATCTGAAGGGGGAATTCCAGAAGCTGGTTGACAGGCTTGACCGCTGCTACCTGCCCTGTCTTCGCTTCTTCTCATTGGGCGGGCTTGCTCTGTTATTGCTTGGCGTTGCGGGTATGTATTATAGTTTATATGATACTGTGAGGCTGGCAATATCAATTAGGGTACTCTGGGGATTTGTGTGTGTGTTTGCAATAAATGAAAACGTATGTGTATCCCACAATAGAAAAAAGGAGACAGATATCGAAGGGGACTTTTTTTTTTCCTTTTATAAGGCCCTGAAGGCCTTAGCAGACAACCTGCCAGTCACAACACGACCACAACTGCATCGATAAACTAAGCTTATGTGAATTTTAAGCCTTCCAGTTCTTTCTCTTCTTTTGATGACGTATACAGTGACGTCACTATGCACATACGTGATACATGCTATGGCACTAAAGGGGTTTTAACAATATAGGTTTGACATATCTGTGCATATCCATACATTTGGGTGCTTTGATACATCTTAGGAAATTTAGGACAGAATGTTATTTTATTGATGAGCATGGGATCAACATTTTGTTTGTGTGTGTGCAGTGAATTTGTTCCTGAAAGGTGCCATCCAGGATTCACTGCGAGCACAGGTAGCAGGTCTGCTCTTGCTTGTAGGCTTCATCTTGCATTTGTGGGGGTTCCTTTTCCGATGTATCATTATCTGGTCCATAAAGCGGCTCCTGGACGAGTTTCACAGAATACTGCCAAACTCAGCTTTTGTGTCCAAACCATCGATTAGTTGCATAGAACTTTTATTCTGGTGTTTGGGTGATCTTTTGTTTCTGTATCTGGGTGAATTATTAGATACTTGGTCTCTGTTCTTTGTCGGCTTGCTGGTTGGGTTGCTTTTTACAAAAATCATACAAAGCAGAGCAAATCTGAAGACCACCTGCTATATCTGTATTTCATCTCTGAATGCAGTACTGCATATCTGTGAAGATCTTAAAAAACAGTAGGTAGCTCTGAGGTAGCTGATGATTGGAGAAGCAAAGCTTAGAGGCTAGCCTCTCATCAAATTTTACTATGTGAAGAACATCACATTTTTTGTCGACAGCATATACTTGTTTTGATGTTTTTGTGTCATCGTTGCTTTTGACGACTATAACATGTGCCATAAAAAAAAATCATTTGTCATCACATTCCCATTTTGGCAGAATATGTTTTTAACAACTGTATGCTATGTTTGATACATTACTGAACAGGGAACTGAACGCAAGATGTTCTGTCTCCTACTTTTATGCTTTCTAAGAACATCGGTTATCAGATGTCCAATTCTCATTACACAACCAGCAAATATTTTTCCTCTTTTGATCATTTTAGCTTTCAATATGGTTGTTGATAATCTAATACTTGAATTCAATGAGATATTTTGTAACCTAGTTTCATGCCTTCTAAACACATCAGTGATCAAATGTGACTTTTTTTTTTTGGGGGGGGGGGGGGGGGGGGCATTCAGTTTTCACAACCTGCAATTTTTTTCTGCTTTATCAATATGGTTGTTAATAATGCTCAGATACTGGGAATGTAAGGAGATATTTGATCAACTTTTATGCCTTCTAAACATATGTGATCAAGTGCCCAATACTTATACAACCAGCAACTCCTCATGTCATTTCAGTTGTCCACACGGTTGTCAATTTGCTGTTTTTACTCATATATTTCAATTCCCCCCCCCCCCCCCCCCCAAATAAAGCCTGCTTTTCCATTTGTTTCTATCCTACCATGTATTATACACTATCACAATGAATTGTGTCAGGAGCGAATGTTTTATGGAGCAGTTTGTATTGTCAGGCACAAGACTAATAAAATATAAACAGTGCAGGCTGCAGAACACTGCCCTGAGGAATACCAAAGTTGTCGTTTCAGGATCTCTAAAGGAAATTTTCTTCTTTTTTTTTTTTTTAATTAGGTTATGTAACACTTACCATGACCCACTAGTGCAGACTCCAGCAGGGATCCGATTCCTGTCCTGTGCAAACTGCTACCCGCCTGTGCGGAGAAAACGAAAGTAGCTATGGCCAATAACCTCAGACCCCTGCCGGAGTCTGCACAAGTGGGTCACAGTTAAGTATGTGTAGTTAAATCATTGTTTCATGAAATGCTCCCAAATGACAATCCATTAAGTGTGCAGAGAAGAAATGCACAATCAGCTTAGCTTTTGCACTGTTGTTAGTCACAAGGCAGTAATGTTTTGTGAGGGGTGTAGCTCCACTTCAACTGCCTTCATGTTCTCCATTGCAAACTAGTCCAGTTCTCTTAAATATTAATTCACTAAAGGTGTTATAAAAGTTATGAAAATTCCTAGACTTTTCAAGAATTTGCATGTAAAACGTATGTATGACTTCAAGCCCTTGAAAAAGTCTTCCTCTTTTTCAAAGACTTTTCTGAGCGTTCATGACGGTCAGTGAGGAAACCCTGCACCCATTAAACGCAGAGGCCTTTATAAAAAAAATAAAAATAAAAAAACTTGTTTTTCTTTAAATCAACGTATCTCTGTCAGTGCAACAAGAAACCCGTTATGCTACGCTCATGATAAACTGTACTGACACTGTACATGAAAAACTGTAATGACACTGCATGCATTTGTGAATAAAATGGTTTCTGGGTTCAGATCAGTCTGTTTTGTGCGAGTGCTTTCACGCTCCTGAAAGCGTGCAAAAACACTTTCATTTAAACCCACACCACCATAAAATGTCAAAACTTAGCCGTATGGAGAGCACAGGAACAGGAGTCATAATGGCTGCCAGAAAAAGAGGGCGCTAGCCAGTGGGACAAAGGGGAGGTTACCTACTTCTGGGAGGTTATCGGCCATAGTTTCGTTTTCTCCACATAGGCAGATAGTAGTTTGCACAGGACAGGAATGTCAGACCCCTGCCGGGGTCTGCACTAGTTGGGTCACGGTTAAGTATGTGTAATTAAATGAACATTTTGTTTTTTTCAATTTGCATATTCTTGTTTTAGCCAGAAGAGGATGTTGTGGTGTAAAAACAAGTTTCAGCTCACTTTCTAGTGTTTGAAATCAAGTGCTTTTAGTGGTGGCAGCAATCCCCCTCCCCCAAGTTTATAATTTTCTCTGGTCTTGGAGAACACAGTTATCATATTAGCTAGTACGGCAACTCTGGACTGCATACTCAACTGACCATTTCCAAAGATTATCAACAGCACATATATTTTAACTAACTTGTATTCTTTCTATTTTCCCCCTTGTAGATGGTTTAGGAAGAAGACCATGGATTGTAACAAATGTGTGGGGATGTCCACATCTGATGCAGGCTTGCTGCATTCTGATTCACCGCATAAACAACACAACTGACAAAGACCAAGCAGATGAATAAAAGAATTCCTCATCTTACAAAAACACATAACACACACACAGAGCAAAACACTGTCATGCACTCAACCAAGAAACACGCACTGAGAATGCCAGTGAGATGGGCAGAGTTTTTTTTTTTATTGAAGTGCACTGAATTACGCGATACTGGAGGCGTTGCTGGCAATCCTGGGCCACAGGTCTGCACACTCCTTCGCCACTGGGCCTGTGATGGCACTGCCTGAAACACAAACCACACGGGGAGGTGAAACAGCGGCTACATTTCTTGGGTCACAACCAACAAACCGTCTGGTCAGCATTTCACCCATACAGGGATACAGACAAGACAGGGAAGTGAGATAGTGGATTATATTTCTCTTGGGTCACACCCAACAAACTGGTCAACGTTGTCGTCATCCATACAGGACAGACAGACAGGAAGGTAAGATAGGTCAAGGCGAATTACATGTTTTGGTTGCAACATTTTCTCTCTTTTTTTGCAACTTCGAGGTACTATAAGGTTTCTGCCCCACTCCAACACTGTCATACACAATGCTACTGCAACCAATAGAACAGAAGAAAATAACATACAGATCAAGATGATACAGCGAGTCATATTTTCATTAAACAATGATACAGTGTCCTACAAAAAACAAAAAAAAATCACCCAAATATTAACGTTTTTACACTCCACCCCCAACTCTCTCTCATACACAATGCTACAACCAACGGAAAAGAAAACGACAAACTCAGACAGGATGGCCAATCTACTCTGTTACAAGGGTTCAGGACATCAAGTGACGGCTGCATAAGCAGAGCTGTTAAAGTGTTGATTTTCAATCCGAGAGTTCCTAGTGCCTGAACCCCCTTCATTGTATACTCATGCAGAAGATCAAATATGCAAGTCAAAGATCCCATAATCCACGTCAGCATTAGGTGCATTATAGAAACAAATGTACCCGACAGACAGCGCCCCCCGCCCCCCCCCACCACACACACCCCAGGTAAAAACGTACATCCTCGAAAATGCCCACTTGTGTATACCTATAAACATGGAAATCGCAACCAACGAAAAAAAGAAGAAAAACACCAGTATCAGTATCAGTGGCTCAAGGAGGCGTCACTGCATTCGGACAAATCCATATACGCTACACCACATCTGCCAAGCAGATGCCTGACCAGCACCGTAACCCAACGCGCTTAGTCAGGCCTCGAGAAAAAAATAAATTAAAAAAATAAAATAAGTAAATAAATAATAGATATATACATAAAAAAAGAACTACAACTAAAATATTAATATCTATAAGGAAGGACTGTGAATACTGATTCACTGAAAAACACCAAATGGCAACAAAAATGTTGTCCCCTGGCAAAATTTTATGCTTATGCTTACCTTTCATCTCTCCCTTGACGTTGACTATGACCCCTGCGTTGTCTTCAAACACAATGAAGGTGCCATCCTTTCTCCTCATGGCTTTTCTCTGTCGGATCACCACTGCTGGCATAACTGCAAACAAACATAGCGGGGCCCGTCAAAGATCAGGCATCTAATGCGAACTACGCTCCACATCAACGTTTACAAAGAGTTTTGCCCCTCAAGATGCTTTTGGTGCTACTTCATTCCCACTGAAGCCTAGATAACCAGTCAACTATGGATAAATGTAAATAAACTGATATGTAAATCTATGCAAGATTATCACTGGCACTGACAATCCTCATGTTTGTTGCCATAATGCGAACTTGGATTCTTAGACCTGTAGAGAACAGTGATTAAACCAGCCGCAAACACTCTGCCATGTTTACAGTTACACCGTCCTTATTTTTAACCCTCTGCCCCCCCCCCCCCCCCCCCCCTTCCCAATCCCCCGTTGGAAGTGCCCTATTCAATCCCCAAACACTCTGGTATGGCCCACTAAACAGAGTTCAATTACCTTTACTTTCACTTTTAGCAGTTCCATAATTCACCAAGAGTGGAAGTACATTTGTTACTTCCTTTCACAACCACCATTTTGCAGTTCAAAGCAGGTGGATTGGTTGAAAGGTTTCTGAGCCATGAATTTTTTATGTTGATGATTTTGGGGGACGAAAACGGCTGAGAATGACTGACTAGACATGCCTTCACTTCAGTCATGGGCAACTGTTATGATGAGGTATCTTTATAAATTGAGCACACACAATTAATAGATCACCCAGAGTAAGTTTCCCTATCTTCAACGCACCACAGCTTTAGAGTTTTTCAAGAACACCAAGTTCGTTTATTTTTATATCTGACCTTTTCTGCAGATCATGAACTGTCTTCCGCATAAAAACATTAAAGCTATATTTTATATGGTTTGTGTGTGTGTGTGTGTGTTTTGTTTGTTGTTGTTTTTTAGTGTGTGTGAGACACGTGTGGATTTACTTCCCTTCACACAGGTTTTAGAAGTTCCCTGAGCTTTTTTGGTCAGGAGGCTGAGGGTGAAAATACTATATAAAGCAATAGTACACACTTTTTGTTGATCACAATTCAACATTTTACAACCATCTAAAGCAAACCATTGCAAACACACAGAAATGTTTTCCTTTGATAAAGCACAGAACTCCTTACCAATCTAAATGTTAACCAGCACTTTCTCAGCAGTTCGACTGTAAAAGGACAATGCATTCAATCATAACCCCCTATACTCAAACAATACTCATCACTTTTATCAGTTTATCATTCAGGTCAAATCAATCCAACCACATACCATTACAGTTCAATAATAAAGAGAAAACCCTGAACACTTCTAAATTATTTCATACCAACGCACTGAAAAGGACATGAAAGTACTTACCCTTTTTACGGAGCTCAGGCTTTCCCTTCTTCACAGTGGCCACAAACATGTCCCCGGAGCCTGCCGCAGGCAGACGGTTCAGGCGACCCTTGATGCCATGGACAGCAATCACGTACAGGTTCTTGGCCCCTACACCATCAGTAACAAAGAGTCAACTTCAGTTCTGTCCCCAAAGGAAAAGAAAAAGCGGCAGACGCCTGACCATCGCATGCATTCAGGTTCAAAATAGTTCTCCCTCCTTTCTGCTTTAAAAATACAAATTGTAAATGCCTTTCTTCTTACACTAGTTACAGCATTAGTTAACAATATAAACCAATTTGTCTTATTGGCACAGACTAGCACACTGGCTTTGTATATATTTACTGATTTAGCAAGAAATTCCTGCACTTTATCAGCACACAGTAGTCCAGATATGACAAATATACAGCCAGCCCTCGAAAGACGTATTCTAAAGAAACAAAGCTCAACAAAATGATAGGACACACACACACAATCAACTGTACCTAACAATCAATAGTGTACTGCCCTTCCCTTAAAATTTCTTGTCTTCTGTCTGACCTAGCTCTTAATAATGCAGTTAATTTCATTATGTTGGCACAACTGAAGGCAGAGGACAGAGAAAACGAAAAGCCAGAAATCATCTCATCATGTCAAGCATAAAACTTACCAGTGTTGTCAGCACAGTTGATCACTGCACCAACTGGCAAACCGAGGGCGATGCGGAATTTCCCTCCGGCGGTACCTCCTCTTCCTGCCAGTAACAAAAAAATATAGTCAGATCTTTTGTGATCACAATGTTATTTCAATGAACTTCAAGTGACAGAATAATTAAAATGACTGTGGTTGTTAACGAGGAAGAAGAAAAACGAACCATCAAACCATGTTGAAACTATGAGTAAGCAGAATGGGAATAAATAACTTGTATTAATGAAAAAAGCATGTTCCGATCTGTGCACTACATCAAATGACAAAGAGAAATGAATGACTAGCTGACAGTAAATTTGAAAAAGGAACAGCAATAGATATTTATACTTTTAGTACCAAGATATGACACACAATGATATAGCTTGGATTCATATATAAATTAATAAATGATTTAAAACGCTTGCACTTTTGTTGGCACTTTCTTCTGCCAGTGAGTGTTCATATGCCAGCAAGCTGAAGACTGGTAATATGGACACTTGCTGGCAGGTTTCTTTTAGCTGAACATGCAAGCACAAGTGAACTATTTGTACGAACTTCGAAAATCTCAAAGATAGACTAAAACAGATTATCGTAACATGATTTTCACGCTTAGAGTTGCGTGACGAACATGCACATATCATCTCACTAACGCCTTCCTTTTACCAACTCAGGACTTATTTGATTCAACATTAAAAAAAAATATATCAAGACGTCAGTGGCTTTGTCGCCATAAGTGGTATAAAACTTTTACTGCATCAAATTAAAATGCGTTTGATCAATAGAGTGGTTTCAGCTCCTTTTTCAGTACCTAGCGCTTGTATGTTCGTTTCTTTTCTCAAATCATGTCTCGGTAGTGAAAGCAAGATATGGGGAAGAGGGATCGAATATTCCACTACCAACTAAACTCGTGGGCCCTGGTCTAACAATTGTCAAAATAACCACAATTTTTGGATGCAAACGAACAAAATAACACTGTGGAAACAAAGCTGAAACCGTTATTACTTTCAATAACAAAGATAATATGTAGATGGTAAAATCTAACACAGATTTTGGAAGATACAGAAAAACTCATTACCTCTCTTCGACATGTTGAAAGATTGACTTGAACTGAAAAGGAAGTCAGATGTGAACCGGAACAGGAAATGTAGAGGGTTGGCTATACAGCTGGTCACTCTGTCAAGTTCGTGAAAAGTTCCTTAAATGAAATACTATTAATGCTTTGATATTGATCATTACCAATGACAATACAATAATGATTTTACAGACACAGAGATTAGGTTCCTACTTCATTTACGCCGATTGGTATACACTTGTACTCTCCCCCCCTCTCTCTCTCTGTTTTACTTACTGTTTTATATTCACATTAGTATAGCATTTTTAACATACACAATGATGCTTATGTGTGTGTAAGTGTGCGTGTGCGAGAGAGAGAGGAGAGAGAGAGTGTGTGTGTGTGTGTGTGTGTGTGTGTGTGTGTGTGTGTGTGTGTGTGTGTGTGTTCTGTTGTTGTTTTTTGTTTGTTTGTTTGTTTTTTTTATGTCAATTAGTACTGATACCATGCTTGTGCATCTGTGAGTGTGTGTGTGTGTGTGTGTGTGTGTGTGTGTGTGTGTGTGTGTGTGCGTGTGTGTGTGTGTGTGTGTGTGTGTTATTTTTACCATGCTTATGCCTTTATGTAGTATAGTATTCGCATTCTATGACTTTAAGTAGCATTGTGTAGTGCATTCACCTTCACCTATCTCGTAGTCTTGTGGACCGTTGGGGTGCCACAGGTGATCTGGCAACCAGCATCCTCCAATCCTCTCGGTTTTCTGACCTCCTGATTGTATCGCTCAACCTCAAGCCCATCCATTCTGGGATGTTGTCCTCCCATCTCTTCCTCTGTCTGCCTCTCCTTCTCCCTCCTTGCACTGTGCCCTGCAGGAATGTCTTGGCAAGCCGATGATCTCATGACATGGCCATACCATTTGAGCTTGCGTCTCTTGACCAAGGTCAACAGGTCTTCGTAGGGCCCAGTGACTTGCCTGATTCTGTTTCGAACTTCTTCGTTCGTGATATGATCGTTGTAGGAGATGCCCAGGAGTCTTCGAAAGCATCTCATCTCAGTGGACTGTATTCTCTTTTCTATTTCAGCTGTTAAGGTCCACGATTCACATGCATAGAAGAGTATTGATGTCACCAGGGCACGCATCAGTCTGATCTTTGAGCCGAGTGCAATGTTCCGGTCGTTCCAGATGTACCTCAGTTTTGTGAGCGCTGCTGTCGCCTGTGCAATCCTGGAGAGTACTTCGGGTTTGGATCCCTCATCTGTCACAATTGCTCCCAGGTATTTAAAGCTGTGGACAGTTTCTAGCTTCTGGCCATCCACTCTTATGTCAGTGCTGATACCATTGGTGTAGTTGGTCATCAGTTTGGTCGTCTCTGCACTGATCTGCGTGTAGTGCATGCAATGACATATATAACGTAGTTTTGTGTAGTGTAGACCCTGTTTCAGGGCGGGTACTGGATGAAAAAAAGCGCGCCAGTGCGGCTTATCTATTATCCTCGATAATAAAGAATTTGTCTTGTCTTGTCTTGTCATTCTCTCTCTTATGATATGAATGGAAATAGGTAAGGAAAACTGGGATTATTATGTTGAAACGATTCTGTCTGACCTTGGTTTTGGAATTGTGTGGATGTCTCAGGAAGCCTGAGTGAGAAATGAGCAGCAGTTTGTTTGTTGTTTTTTTTCTCCAAATTTAAAGATAGACTTATTTGTTCTTTTAAACAAAATTGGCATTCTGATATAGAAACTTAAGAAAAATAAAGTCCTTTATTTTCATTCAAAAGTGTATTTCAAACGTAAAAATTCCTGACAGTCATCACAGATAAGTGGCAAAGTTGAAATTTTGCAAGATTTCGGTATTGTAAGACACTTGGATTTAATGCGAATAAAAGATGGTTTCAGCCGGGGACATCCACAGAATCACATGCCCTTTGTGTGCTTCTGGTGTAGGTAATGAAAAACATTCCTTGTTTCAATGTAAACCATCCGATAAGGTAAGAGATAAGTGTGTGTTTGTTTGTTTGTTTGTTTTCAATCTGATGTAGCTAAAAGGCGCGACATTGTTTCTGCTTTGTCGTCTGATGATGATGATCTTACAATTCTGTCAAGCGCTGAAATCATTGAAGAAGCACAACTGAAGAATAATATGTAGTCTTACTATTCAGAACACTACCAGAGTAAATGTGAGGAAGACAACAATGTATATATAATGTCTGTTATCTTGTGCTCAGACACTAAGCAAGCCAAGATGGTAAAGTTGACATTGAACAATATTGAAATGCTAATGTAGTATGATATAGTGAAGGAATGGACACAACTCATAGGATGTAGACCTTGCTGATTTATTCGCTCATCGCTCAGGTAAGTGAAGCTGTAGCATAGTTATGGGAGAATAGATGGTCAAGTTCTTCCGTATTCTTTTTTTTTCTTTTCTTTTCTTTTGATGCTTTTTGCTTCCCTATTGTGAGGGTGTAGTACTTGGATGAAATCTGTTTTGTCAAGATTTTCTTTGTTTGTTTGTTTTCCCGGTTTTGTTTGGAAGGAGTGAGCAGAGTGTCACATCTGTATGTGCTTGTGGTGACATGACTTGAGAAATAACCTTTATCACTGACCCCCCCCCACCCCTTGTCGATAGACCAATGCATGTACTCAGTGACAAAGAGTCAAATCCTCTCTCTCTCTCTCTCTCCGCTATCTCTCTCTCATACCACTGAGACACACACACACACACACACACACACACACACACACACACACACACACCCCTACCTATATACTATATATATATATATATATAGGTGTCTGTTTCAGAGAGAGAAATCTCATACCACTGAGATTTTTTTTTCGTGTGCAGTGTGTGTGTCTGTTTCATACAGAGCGAGACTGGAGAGAGACAGACAGACAGACAGACAGACACTGGCTGGCAGACAGCCTGCTGGACTGACCCCGGCGGAGACTCGGACTGACAACGGACAGACAGACAGAGACAGACTCGGAGACAGAGAGACAGCAGGAGCAAAAGTAAACAGATCGAAACTTTATTTTACAAAGCACATGTATATCAATGTCAAAATTATTTCCCTACAAAATGAATGATCCAAATACTCTACGAAGTTGAAGCCGCCGGCGGCCGGTACGGCCGAACATCGACGGACTGATCTCAGTGGATGTGATCTGCCGTTCGTCCGTCAAATCATGACGTGCACTCTTTTTTTTATTTTATTTTTAAAATTAACTTTTATTTTTAAAACATCGTTGTCGCCATGACAATTACTATAAACGAAATTGCCCTTTACTTTCAACTGATTTATGATATACTTTTTATTTCGTTATTATTTTTTTCATCTTTTATTTCTTTATTCATTTACTTAGTTAATGAGTTATTTATTTGTTTATTTTTTGTTCTTTCGGAAAGAAGCTTGTCTGATTACAATCCGTTATCAATTCATTAAATTTGAGGGAAGGGAAATAGTGAAAATAGATGAGTGAAGGGAAATTGTGCGAAACCGCACGCACAGTTTACAGTTCTTTTGAAGCCCTCTCTTTTGCACACGTCCCTTTAGCGATTTCGAGTCTGCCGGCAAGTAGCATTTTCTCAAAGGTGGATTTCCGTGCCCAAACATCGACATTTGCTCAAGAAAATTCAGGGGCGTGTTGGATCTTCTAGTGCGTTTTGTGTACCACAAGACTGCGTGAAACTTGTGCTGTTCGTTACTAGAAACCTACCAAAATGAGCAAGAAATGTGCAAAATGTACGAAAACGGTGTATCCCACCGAAGAACTGAAATGCTTGGACAAGGTAAGTTGCCGCAGCAATTGAGTGCGGTTTGACCCTCTACGTATGCCGTTACTTTTCGCGCTAATTACACAGGCAGTCGTCTCGCTTGCAGATCAAAACAGGCCGAAGCCGGCTACCGGCATTTGATTTTACGAGTACCCTTCATAGTAGACCACATTAATATTCTGTGAAGATATTCAGGCTTTGTTTGAAACCACGTTTCACCGCTTTTTGTTGAGGTGGGTGGGGTCGCTGTGTCTGGTGTTGAGTACCATTCACCTCGGTTATTCCAGTTTTGGGATCGCTTAAAGTGACAGTTTTAAGATCTAGACTTAGATATGACAAGTTCATCCGAAGTGACAAAAGCAGTGTATCAGTACAGATCACGTTAGTACATCCGCACAGCCAGTTCAGCTTCAAGTGACATGCACCAGTTCTAGTCAATGCCTGGGTTATGTTTTCAGTTTTGGTGTTCAAGCTCAAGAGTTGTGTGTTGTCATGGAATTCCATAAGTTAAGTAAAATTCCAAGAATTTAGTATAGATAAATAAATAAATAAACTATCAGTAAATATTTCATAATTTCAGTAAGAAGATGGCTTGTTTATGAATAAGCATTGGTTCAGAACAGACTATTTCCTGATTCCAGCATTGGGCAAACCCTAGTGTGGATGTATGTGGGGTAAAGGAGGCAGTCTTGAGCAAGATTGTAATGGCAGGTTAAAAAATGAAAAGATTTCAAATGAAACGTTTGCTGTGGTGTTGGGTGTTATTACCATTAGTCTGTTAGTATTACTGCCCATGGGTAACAAATGATCCCATTCTTGAATCACAAATGTATCATTTTGTATTGTTTGTATGAACCGAGACTCATCTTAGTCAAAGTTTGCTTTGACTGCTGAGTTGTATTTTGCATGTAAGGTAAGTAGTATACAAATTTGAACTTTTTTTCTTTAGTCAGTGCTGTTTGTTTCAGATATGGCACAAAGCCTGTTTCAAGTGCGAAGTGTGTGGAATGACACTGAACATGAAAAACTACAAGGGCTATGATAAACTGCCATACTGCAATGCGTAAGTACACATTGCTCCTGCATGAATAAATTTGAAATTGCATTCATTTAAACATTTTTAGCAGGTATTGATCATGCTGTAGAATAAGAATATTAAGATGCCTGGGTAGTGTTAGGAATATATCTCATTCTGCATCTGTGTGTCAAAGTTTCTTGAGACAAAATTTAACTGTTTAGAAAGGGAAGGTAGAATTAGGAAGCTGTTTCCTTGACAATGCCTCACAGTCTTCTTTATTTGTTAGAATAAGGGAAAGAAGGAAACTGTTTCCTTGACAATGTCTCATAGTCATACTCAGTCTCATTTGTTTACTTGTTAAAAATAAAATAGTTTCTACGATGGATTGCGGAAGATTATTTTATATGTTAACAGCATGGTGAGTGTTCTTTCAGTGTTGATTCATGTTTTATGTCAGTTATTCATATTTGATGATTTACTGAAATTTTGTTCTTGTATTCTTTTAGTTCTGAAGTAGGAAACACACACACACACAATTACACTTAAATTTTTAACAGTTCTACACTGAGATACCTGAAATCTACCTTTCTTTTCAAAGTTTTACAAGTGTATTTGGATGTGCGTGTGTGTATGCACACGCACACACACTCTCTCACAGACACAAACATACACTTAAATACACAAACATGCACGCATACAGATAGACACAAAACATACAAATTATACTCACATGTATTCTTGTAAATATTACACACATATATGCATTTATTACACACATACATATAGTAACATACACATAGTCTGCCACTGATGTTTAGAATTTATGTCAGACAAGTCAATCCTGCTGCTGTCAGTTGCAATGCATCAGTTCCATTTGGAAATATCTGATCACTGACGTATCAACTAGGCTTGTCATTTCTCTCATTCTGTCTCACCTTGATTACTGTAACTCTCTATTGTCTGGTTTGCCTGCTTCATTCATTCAGTCCCTTCAGTGCATACAAAACTCTGCTGCCCGACTCGTCCTCAGAAAGAAAAGATCTGAGCACATCACTCCTCTTTTGCAACATCTCCATTGTCTCACACAGAATAAACTACAAGATCAGCGCTCTATGTTATAAATGTATTCACAAATCTGCCCCTTCCTATCTTTGTGGCTGCCTTCACCTCTACACTCCATCTCGCTCTCTACGATCGCTTCGGATCCACTATGTTTACGCATACCCAGATTCAAACACTTCACTATTGGATGCTGTTCTTTCTGTCTCTGGACCTTGCATTTGGAATGAACTTCCTCTTTTGCTTCATCAGGTCTCCGCACTTGGTTCTTTCAAGTCTAGCCTTAAAACCCACCTCTTCATGAGATAGCCTCCCACCCCTGCCTCTTCCTTGTCTTAAGTTTCAGTTTCTTCTTCAGTTTTAGTTATGCATGCGTGTGAACAACTGGTGTAAAATTGCTTTGATTTGTCTCTGCACAAGATTCAGCGCCATATAAATACTATCAGTATTATTATTAGTATTATTACATAAACTGTACAACACACACACACACACACACTCTGTCTCTCTCTCTCTCTATACACACACACACACACATACACACACACTCACATACAGTATACACACATATATTACACATCACACACATACACACACACACACACACACACACATACACACAACACACGCACGCACACGCACACAGAGTTGTGTTTTTGGTGTTTTATATTTCAGTTGGATAGATGAAATAGGAAGAAATAGTATACAAACCAAGCAAGTTGTTCTTGGTACAAATACCAAACATGGATTGTGATTCCGATTGTATTTGAATCGTGTTAAGATCAAGATGTTTACTGAAAGAATTCATTTTAAAGTCATCAGTAATGATTGTTTAAGTCAGACTCTTGAGTTATGTGTTTTGAGAATTTGTTTCAGAGGCATCAGTGAAAATAATTGACTAACAGACCTGATTTAAAACTTAATGAAATTATGAGCAAGCTGCAGTACCTTTTGAGCACACTGGTTTCAGAATCAGACATCAGTAAATTGTTTGTAAAATATACACCAGCAGAAGATGAACAATATATATATATATCTTTGATAGTTAGTTCATGATGTGTTTTAACTGATACAGTGATTCAGAGAACTCTGAGTATTAATGAATATGTTTCTTGCTTTCACCTTCTCCCTTGTATCCATCTTTAATTGGTTTAAACTATAAAGAAGATTTTTTTTTTTTTTACTACCTTTAGGTTAGATTTTTTTTAGGTATTAGTTGCTTACACAAACTTAAAAGCAATTTATAATTTTTGAAATTTTCAGTGCCTGTTAATAAATATGATTAATATTAAGATGATAGTGTATGAAAAATCTCTGTTTCATATTATTATGCATATTATTGAGATCTATAGTTCGTCATCTTTATGGACAAAAATAAACAAAAGGTGCATTGTAAATAAAAATAGAAACCAGCAGTATGTATCTTGATTTCAAATGAATAAAAACAACAACAAAAAAAGAACACTTGGAAACAAACAGTATGAAAAACAACATAATAATGATATAAAAAGATTATTAAAAAAAAAGAAAGAAAAGAAACAGAGCACAAACAACTTGCAGTATAAGATAATTTCAGAGAAGACTGAACAAAAGTCTTTTTTGTCTGCTGTTTGCCAAGTTTTGTTTTAGGATTTGGCATGGCTGCAGGTATTTTATGGGGAGATGTGTGGGGAGACTGCCAGAAGGGGAGGAGAGGGAGTGAGTCTGTGTGTGTGTGTGTGTGTGTGTGTGTGTGTTTATGAAATAATATGTGTTTCATGACACCTTGGAGTTGATTGTGTATGTGATTTTTTTTTTAATATGTTGTATGCCTAATTTTACTGTTCTGCTTCAGTGCTTGTAAATGTATTGTAATGTTTGTATCACAGACTTTACCACTCTATTTCTCTCACTCATTACTGACTTAATACTGTTTACTACAGCATATAGATCTACTGATGTTAAGTTATTGGAAGAGTTTGAGACTGTGTTTCTGCCAGAAAGCATTTAGTTGAGAGCAGGTGGCAGACCCAGCACTGGCAGCAGGTTTGGTTTTGCCTGAAACATGAATGGTTCCGGTTTGTCGGTGTGTCCCTTTGTTGCAGTGGCTATGATGGTTTATTTTTCAGACATTACCCAACCACAAAACACACCCAGGTGGCGGATACTCCAGAATCCCGCAGAATAGCAGAGAACACCAAAATTCAGAGCCAGGTTGGTGGAGTTTGTGTGTGTGTGTGTGTGTGTGAGAGAGAGAGAGACTCTAGTCTATTTAAATATTATATGGGTATGTGCATGCATGCACATTGTCTGCCCCGGTGTAGTGTATGAAATCATTCTCTGCATGTGATTATTTAGTATTTAGACATTGTATGCATGGGTGCATATGCATTATTTTGTTTATCACAGTCAGGATTTGTTGGGGGACATTTGGTGTTAATGGAAAACCTGAAGTCCTGATACTGTGGTGAAGACTAAAGCATGATGAAACTTGAGCCATGGCAGCTATGAGTGTTTGCATTCACTGCAGTAATACTAATAGGGTACTTTTCATAACTTGTCAGCATTTGTCATGATCATATCATATGACTTGTAAATTTTTGTGTAAGTTGTTTGTCAATGTGTGATGGAAGTGTGTATACAGTGTCATACTAACAGTGTGTGTATGTGTGTGCACACATGCATGTGTATGTACCCAGTTGTGTGTGACTGTGGGGCAGAGAGACAGAGAGGGGGAGAAATTTCATCAATAGTTCATAGCATAAAAACCAGTATCAGTATAAAAAATGTTCTACTGTTAGCATGACTGGTTGATCTACTGGCAGGCAAACCTGATCATGAGTGCTTCATGCTTACTGTTTTATAAGAAAATGGGTGTGAAGCTCCTGATATTGATATTGCTTGTGGAATTATCAGTTTTGAAAAGAAATGAACATTTATTTATATTATTATGATTATTCAGCCGTCACTGAGTTAGACAGATGTTAAGTACCCAGTTACCCTTGTTGTCATGTTATGAAGTTTGTTATCTGGTGTTGATCTTGTGCCTGCCCCGTTGAAAGTATGTTGTCTCTGTATCAGATGATGAAAAGCTCTGTGATTATGCATGGTAATTGACATGGGTGTACATATGTGTTGGAAAGAGAAAAGTTTGTGTGTGTGTGTGTGTGTGCACATGTGGTTGTTTCAGTTTTATAATTCGGTGCATAACTCTGTGAATACCCTGAAGACAAGATACTAAAGTATGTTAATAGTAATACTCTGGATTCCTTGTCTTTTATTTTCTTCCTCAGGTAATTGCTTTGAAGAGCTGCCAGTATTTCACTGGGACTGTTAAATTTTCTTTTATAGTTATACTTGTGATCATGTGCATGCAGGTGTGCTCAGCAGTGTATACATTCAGATTCACAGAGGCTTGTACATGCATGTACATGAACTGTACACATTAACACAAGGGGGGATGGCAGGAGGTGGTAGATGATGTGTCTGCACTCTCTGATTTAATCTGCCAGATGGAATCTTTATCTGTCTGCCTTTCCAGTTCAGGTGTTTCTATACACTGCAACATTTTGCACCTGACATATTTTGTCACTGAGTAAACGTGGCTCACTTCCTCTTTCCTGCTTTTGGAAGGTTTCATTTATTATGTAGCTTTGAGACATGAAGGGAGTGTGTGGCAAATCATGTTTTTGATGGAAGATACTATAGCACTCACCCACATTCACATTAGTCACATGAAACATATTAAGACTAAGAGGAAGTATGGTGTTCAAAAATTCATTATCGTAATAATCAGTTGAGCATCTGTATGAAGGTCAAGAACATAGTGGATAATTTGCTAATGAGCTGAAGTGGATAAAGAGGAAGTATGTGGTTTGTGACGCCTGCAGTATTTATGCATGATATGATGATGGTAAAAGAATACTTGAGTTAAGGGTTGTCCTGTCTGAAAAAAGACCTGGTTCATGCATTTGTGGAAAATGGAATCCAGCCAAGTGAAACTTAGGGAAAAGAGCGCAAAAGAAAACCCACTGTGCTGTACCTCATCACACCTCACCCTTTTCACCCTTGAATGAGTGAAAGCCAACAATGCCAGCCCATCCAGTCTTACGGTCATCCAGTTACGGTCATCATCAGTCATGTAAAAATGAAGCTGAAATTATGGGGTAATTTTCTGGGGCATGCCTGCTTCTCTGCAACTATTCAGTATTAAATGCCCGAGGTGATTCACAAACAATGTGCAACTGTATGAATTCATCACCAGTGAAGCCTTTAGTTTCAAAAGTTTGCCTGTCCCATTGTTTGTTGTAACATAAGATGGTGTAGATTAGAATGGTTATTGTTCTGTGTGACAGTGCCTAAAGAAATTGTTCAGGGTCTGAATCAGCTCTGAAAATTTCCTCCTCTCCCCCTTCTGCCTACACAAGCTGCCAAAGGGGTTTATGTCTGTATGTGTTTACAGAATGAAGAGAGTACAGGTACTTGGCAGTGTCTGCTCTTCCACTTGTGTACACTAATTCAGGGAAGTTATGTGTACACTATTTCAGTTGGAATGTAGCTATGTCCTAATACAATTAAAAGCCCTCCCTGTTAGTATTACTCAGTCTTTGTTGTTATTGAGAGAGAGAGTGTGTGTGCGAGGAATGTGGTGGGATAGAGGAAGGAGTGGGCATGAACGATGGATGAACTGAATCAGTGCACTTGGTTGGCTGTGCCTGTGTTTGGAAGGGTTAGGGTTGGAGGGGTACCACGACCTGGGTGTCTGAGAGTCTAGACAGACACTTGGAGTTGGATAGGAATCGAAAGTAAATCAGATAGGAATTATTTGAATTTTCTTATTCTCTTCTGTTTTTACATGGACTGGAGTAATCAGTATTTAGTATATTTGTGGTAATGCCTCTGACTAGGTAGCATGTGTCCACGGGTTTGAGTCCTGTACAGTACACAGACCGGGATTTTGTTCTCCACCTTCCACAAGACCTTGAGTGGTGGTTTGGGTGCAAGTAATTTGGATTAGACAAAAAACAGAGGTCCTGTGTGCAGCATGCACTGGCTGCACAATAAAATTGTTGCTTGTGACATGGGTGGAACATTTTCCATGAGACAGTCACATTATACGGTTCATACAAGGCCTTAAAAAAGCTTTTGAAGATTTCTTGAAAAAGTCTTTAATTTAATAAAGATTAAAATTTGTCTGCCATTCATGCAGTAGTAAACCCAAAGCAAAAACCATGGCGGATTGAGTCAACAAGTGTCATTTCATCTGAATCATATGGGTTATTTCAAATTCTTGTCGTTAGATTGGATTCACTCGACTGGACTGCATCAGTACATGTCATTTTTTTTTCATATGCTTGTAATGCATGAACTGATGAAGGGTAACCCATTGGCAATATCTGTTATTCTGTTGGGAACGTTTTTAGCGAAAGAGGAAAGCAGTTTGCTGGATCATTCATTCTCCAGAGGATTTGAAGATGGGAACCTATTTTCTTTCCTGTGCACCAAGATCAACAGTTATGCTGAGAGGAGTTTTGGGATAGCAAGAGTTTTAAAGCTTTTTTTCTCCCACTTATTCTTTCTTCTTCTTTTTTCCTCCACACAAAACACTCTTCAACTGAAGGTCAATACATGTATACCTGAAGTGATGTTTTTGTAAAATCAGGTCCTGGCCGTTTTTCTCTCTTTCCAGCTTTCCCCATCTTCTCCCTCAAATGTTTTTACTCTCTCCTACCCTCAACTCTCTCATGAATACTTTCGTACCTCAGTTGCTTCAAACAGGAGCAACAGCTGTGACATCACCTGACGGAGTGCACAGGATATGATTTCGCTTGCTCTCTTTCTCTCTTGAGGAACAACATGGAGAGTAGGAAAGAGAGAGAGATTTCTCCACCCACTCCACATAACAACACTCCTCTTTTTTCCTCCTCCACTTCCGTCCCTGATCTACACCCCCCCCGCCCCCTTCCTCCCCACACCCCTACGACGGCGTATACCCCTTCTTCCCCCCCCCACTCCACCCCACCCCCCGCCCCCCAATCCCCACCTTCACTGCACACTCACGCAAGGTTTTCCTCGCCCTCCCCATACCACCACTTCCACCTCCGACACAGAGCCTCAAAGTACAAGTAGAGCTTCTGTGACTGAAATAGGCAAAAGGCGCGTGGCACGGTGTTGGCTACCGGCACGCTACCGGCACCCGGCGAAGAGCAAGAGAGTGGCTGGAAGAAAAAGGGGGAGGGGTGTGTGTGTGCGTGTGTGTGGGGGAGGGGGGGGAGGGTGGTGAAGAGTCGGTGGCGTGTAAGTGGAATCACCCCCACCTCCAAACCCCCGCTCCCCCTTCTGTCCAACTCCTCCCCCTGAGTCCCCCTCCCCCTCTCCCTCGCCAGGTGAATTTACCGTTCTTGTTCACCTGAACGTTCAGTACTGCTCTTCATGCCCGTTGTTTGTTGCTGGCGGTGATGATGAAATAAGGCTTTTGTTGTGTGGGTGTAATATGTGTGTGTGTGTGTGTTGGGGGTGGGTGGGTGGGGGTATGGTAAGGTGGTGGGTGGTGCTGTCTGTTGTTGTGATAAGGCTTTTGGTGTTGCATTACATGAATAACATCGACACTCTTCATTGTTTTTTTTATTTGTTTTTGTTTTTTCTAATGAATTTATAATTTTTTTTTATGTCAGAGTGAAAATTAAGGGTGGAGTTAAGGAGTTTCAGGGGTGATAATGATTTCATTTGATTTTTGAAGGACTGGTCTGTATGACTACATCTGTAGTACTTTTGATTTTTTTAACTAAAAAAAAAAAAAAAAAAAAAATATCATTTCATTCATTTTCAGTGATTGAGCAGCCACATAACATTAACAACTACACATTGAAAAGCTGCTCATGGAAATAAGGAAGAGATTGAATGAAAAGATGAAGTTGAACTTTATAGACCAGGAAATGAATCATTGTAGTATTGTACTGTTTACAGCAGCACAATATGAGCTGAGTGTTTAAAGCATCACACTTTCAACACAAGGGTCTGTGTGGGTTCAGTGGTTTGAATCTTTACAGCACATGGTGTTTTAAGAGTGGACATATTTCTACTCTCCCAGTTCAGCATATAATGATAAGGTGACAAATAAGTAGCTGATAGACCTAGTGCGTTAACGTTAACCCCTTTGTGCGTACATCAGTACATGTGTTATGCATGTGGAAGATCTGATATGCTTGTTTAATTAAAGTTTTTGTAATTCAGTTCATGTCAGTATTTATGCTTTTTCTCAAGGCCTGACTAAGCGTGTTGGGTTATGCTGCTGGTCAGGCATCTGCTTGGCAGATGTGGTATAGCGTATATGGATTTGTCCGAACGCAGTGACACCTCCTTGAGCTACTGAAACTGAAACTTATGCTTGAATTAGAATTCAAATGCACACAGCCACCTGCACCCCCCTTTCTTTTCTTTTTTTCTTCTTTTTTTCAACATTTGGGCGAAAATTGTCTTGCATTTGCACTAGTCTCAGAGAGTGAACATGGGATTTGCAGTGGTCCACAACCACAAGAAAAAACATGGTCATGTTTACTTTAATGATTCTCATTCTATAACTTAGAAATATGATTGGCCTACTGTGTCACAGCCTGCTGTTTACTTTTCTCTGACCCCCCAAACCCCCCCAAAAATCTGGTGGCCGTTATTATTTAGGTTGAAAAAAAGAAGCCTGGTATTGGTAATTTTGTCCAGTGTCCTAAATTCAGGAACCTATAAAATTTCACACAACATGTCATTTCTTACATGCTTTTATTGCAAAATGCACTGACATAATTTTCATTTAAGTAGGTCCCGAAATTTAGGATACTGAAACAGGACATGACCAGTATGTATCCATATTTTTATTCCAATGATGAAAGAAGACTGAAGAGCTGTGGACTGATGATAATTACATAATAAGTAATAACAACATGGTGAGACTCTCAGGGACAGGAGAGCAGCTACAGTATGGTTAGGGAAAAAGACTGGGAGAAAGCCAGAGTTAACTCCTTCCTGACATCACACTGTATGGGATCCTGAGTAGCCAGCCAGAGCCACTTAAGCCAGGAGGAGAGGGGGGGCCTACTGTTTGGAATTAGCTGTAGAGGAAGGGAGGAAGGAAGGAAAGGGGTTGGAGGGGGTTGGGGGAATCTGGGAAGCTGCATTGGAAGGGGAAAGAAGAGGAAGGGCACCTGGGATAGAGAAAGGGGATGGTTGGGTGCACACATGCAGAATGCCAACACACATAACCTGCATGTGTGCTTGTGTACACATGCACATGTATGTGTCCCTTACTCCATGCATGGGCTTATCCAAACACATACGCTGGTTTACATGTTCATGCATGTGTGTACATATATATATATATATATATATATATATATATTATATTTATATTTATGTGCGTGCGTGTGCAAATACACATGCATGCGCGCACACACATGCATGCACGCACGCACGCACGCTCTCTCTCTCTCTCTCTCTCTCTCTCTCTCTCTCTCTCTCTCTCTCTCTCTCAATGATGTATACAGAGAAAGACAGACAAATCAACAGGGAGAATGGGGGACTCTTGGAAACTGAAGTTTTGGATTATTTGATATAGCCTGACAGGAAATGAGAAAACCAGAGAAGGAAAAGCAAGAGACAAGGTCACTTAGTCATGTGATCCAAACTGGATCCGAGTCAATATTAAGAAATGATCCCTGTGTCCATAAACCATATAATTATATGTATACAATATACGTGTGTGGTGTAAGCATACATATACATTACACATGAATAACATGTATGTACACTCCCATATAGTGTATACCTTCTGCTGTGTTTTTTTCTGCACTTGGTGTTGACCTGTTCCATTGATTTTGTCAGCACGTGACAGCGACCTACACCTGTAATGTCATGGGAAGAAGATCTGTGGGCTGACTGGCATGATCAGGAGCGAATTGACCTGCCTGTCCTATTCCCTGTCTGCCCTTGGCCTTACTGGTGGCTTTCATTGTGATCACTTGTGCCGTTTTTTTTCCAGTTTTAAAGAAATCGTTGGGGAAAAGGTTGAGATAGGGAAAGCTCGCTTTGTTTGTGTCTTTAGAGAGACACATAGAAAGCAGCGATTTCTTATTTCTTGTAAACCTGTAAAGCAGTTGTGATAGTGCTTGGATGCGTGAATGCAGCAGTATATTTGCACTGTTTGAAAATCCATTGTAAACAACTATATAAGCCCTTTCTTTTTCCCTTTTTTTTTTTTTCTTGACTTGGTTGAAGGTCTAGAGCAGTTTGAGCTTCTTGGGTAGCTTGCTTCTTGGTCTGAACCATGTGCATGACATTGATGACACATCACAAAGAGATGGGAAGCTAAGATTAAGAGGTCACAATGCTGTGACCTTCGGTGATCCTGAGGGTCAAGGTCATTAGTTTCTTTCACATCTTGTGACTGATATAAGATATCCACTCATGACTGGCTGGATGGTCTTAAGTTGTGCTCAACATCACAAAAGAGGCCAGCCATGTTGTTAATGTAATCAAGAAAAATACTCTTCAGATAGGCATTTGCACATGATCAAAACACACACACACACACACACACACACACACACACACACACACACACACACACACACAGAGCACATACATGGATGCTTACAAACTGGTGTGTGTGTGAGTGAGTTTGTCATGGTGTTGTTAACGATGTGTATGCACATTTACAATTAATATCATATAAGTGTATTATGTATCCCTGTCATTAGCTTGTATGTTTTTGAAAAGATGTGTCTGAGAGACTGACAGAACAAGACAAAAAGTATGTGTGGTATATATATAGAGAGAGATTGAAACACAAACATTATTTCTGAATTGTGCCAGTCACATTCCCCCATAACAAAATAATTCTTAGAATTATTTCAGTTGAAAGCCTAGTATCACACAGACACACATCACAGGAAATCGATTAACATGTTATCAGGCGTTTTTAAGTGTGGGTGGACACACAGCTTGCTTGTTGTTTGTGTTTGGGCACAGAGCAGGGAGAAAAGAACTCAGAAGTGTCTGGCATTTAATCTCAGGAGGTATGGAGAGGGAGAGAGAGCAGGGCTGGAGGCTATTTAAGGGTTAGGGGAGAGGGATGGGGTGCGGATGGAGGAGAGGACATGATGGAATGTCAGAGTGAGTAGGTGGGTGGGGGAAGATGAGTGCAGGAGGGTGGTGGGTCAAGTTTTGGAACAGGTTGGAATTCATTGGGGGAACGCCAGGGTGTTGTTTCTGTCTGGTCGGTTTCTGCTTTAATTGTGTCGTTTGTTTGGTTTGCCCTCAAAGGCGGTTGTGGTGGTAGTCAGTGGTTGGTTGGAAGTGTTCATATACAGTTAGTACATTTATACTTTTGTGTTTGGAGGAGGTGGGAGTTATGTACAAGTGAGGGGTTTGGAGGTGAGAGAGAGAGAGATTCCTTCGTTAGAAGAGAGAGAGCTCTAGAGAGAGTAGTGTTACTTTCACTTATGTGAGTATGACCCATAGGACTCACCCACTTAATTCAGCTCTGCTGAGATTGGCAGATAGAATAAGGAAGTGGAGGTGTTTGCCCCTAAGCAGAGGAGGGGAGGGCTGTGGTCAAGCTGTGTCTGTTTCTTATAATCCTAATAGTTGTATGATAATTTTGTTGAACTGTGTGTGTTATTTGAAGAATATGTTGGAGTACGGTGACAAGTGAGGCAGGCGATATTGTGTACTAGAGGTGAAACATTCTCACATTGGAACATACGCACTGACTTACGGCAAACTAATTTGTGTTCTGAGAGTGAGAGCAAAACTTGGCAAGTTTTCTGCTCTACAAATCTGTGTAGAATGAATAAGAAACAATATTTCTTTTAGGTGCACGAGAAGGAATCTGACCCTGGGGTACAAGAGAAGTTTGAGTCAACTGTCAGGCTTTGATTTGTGGGAAGGTGGGGGTGGAGATTGATGAGGGAAAGGGAGGGTTGGCGTTGGCGGGCGGGTGGGGGGGGGGGGGGGTAGAGGTTTAATCTGTCATAAGAGCTGGGGGAAAGGAGGGAGGTGGGGTGAGGATATTCTACATGAAAATAGAAGTGTGATTAAAAAGAAGAAAAGGAAAAAAAAATATGCAAAGGACAGCTGACTGCATCCCCCCCCCCCTCACCACCCCCATATTTCTTGACTGATAGTAACAGGTTGTCATTATTGATACTCAGTCATTGTGTCATACAGCATTTTCCTTGTTTCACATGAAGAGGACAAGGTCACATTATCTCATGGATGAGGTCTGGGTTTTCCCCTAGCAGTCAGATTCAGCTGAGCACCAAAGAAACACAATATCAGTTTCATTTGTTAGAGATTTATTTTGTTCCAGTTTTGAGAAAGCAAGACAAAGTATGCATACTGAGAACAGACTTTTTAAATCCATTGACTGAAAAAAAAAGAATATAAAAAAAGATATCAATTTGTTTATGACGGTGGGTTGATTGTAGAGGGTGATGGGCACTGTTGCTGAGTAGTTGAATGTTGCATTTTTAGTCTGAGAATCTTGGGTCCCATCCAGGTAACACTTAAGGTTCTGCAAATTGCAGTTCGGTGAGAGGTGACAACTGGTTAACTTATTCTCTGTTGAACTGGAGCGTGTATGTGTGCATGTTCACTTTCATGCTTGCATATCTGTGTGTGTGTGTGTCACTGAGAGAGTGAGACAAGAGTTGACACTCCCACACCACCATACAGAACCAGTTTCAGAGTCAAGGCAAAGTCCAGAGAAGAAAATGCATGTGGATTCAGGCCTCAGACTGCTGGAAGCTGTAAACAACACTCGCACAGCAGAAATAAAGGAGACCCCCCCCCTCCCCATTCCCCCACCACCACCCCTTTTCCTCTTCTCCCTCAAACTCCCACTTGCTCTCCCTCCCCCCCCCCCCCCCTTTTTTTTCAACCTACAATCTGCAATAATACCCCCTCACCACCTCCCCAACCTGCTCTCTCACCAGTCCTGTGCATGGCGTATTTTAGGCCTAACTGCGTCGTGTGAGCTTAGAAGTAGGGCTGCCACATCACGGCACTGAGTGTTGGTGTGTGACAAATGCGGCTCCTGTCTGCCCTGGTGACTGTCCCCTCTGTTGTTGATGGTCGTTTCGCTGCGGTCACATGTATTCGTATGATCAGACTCCTACTTCTACTAGTACTACCGTACTACTCACTGAACGACATACCAACATGTATGCTACGCCTAGATAAGAGTGCTATGGTATGTTGTACACACACTGCAAGCCTTCTTCTCTCTGTTGTGTGCGCAGTCTTGTTTGTGAGACTCTGTGTGTGTGTGTGTGTGTGTGTGTGCGTGCGTGTGTGTGTGTGAATGGGTGAGAGGAGATAGCGTGGGGCCTACAGCTTTTTGGAGGAAGCGTTGGGGTTGATCTGCAGTCAACAGCGGGCTTGTGTGCGTGCGTGCGTGCGTGTGTGTGTGTGTGTGTGTGTGTGTGTGTGTTCAAAGAAGAAAGGGAGATGGGAAGGAAGAGAAGCTGGGACACAGAAGAAAGCAAGGAGAAAGATAGTTCAGATACCAAGAAAAAAACCAACTACATTGCGTTGCAGTCTGAGTACCTCAGCAGCTTCAGGCAAAAAAAAAAAAAAAAAAAAAAAAATGTGTGTGCGCATGCATGTGAATAAATGAATGAATGAATGGAAAAAATATTAAAATAGATAAAAAGAAAGTTACAGTCCTGAACCTTCTCCTCTTCCCTTTACTACCCAGCCCCTCCTTCCCCACTCCCTCTTTCTTCCCTCCCCCAAAGCTGCATGCATGCAGCTGGAGAGTTCTGTAATTTATGAAGAGACCCAAGGGTTCTGCTGCCTCAAGTGCCTAGCCTGGTGCCACAGTTTGTGCTTGCGTGCGTGCGTGTGTGTGTTTGTGTGTGTGTGTATGTGTGTGTGTTTGTGTGTGTGTGTGTGTGTGTGCATGTAAATGTTTGTGTGTGTGTGTGTGTGTGTGTGTGTGTGTGTGTGTGCAAGTTCCCTACAAGAGGCCTGTATGTGTTAGTGGGCTATATTGTGTGTGTGTGTGTGTGTGTAGAGCAAGAAGATACCAGTTTTTGTCTTCTTTCCACTATCCCTTCTCCTCCTTTCCTTCTCTCATCCAGTCTCAGAAGTAATTCCTTTGGACTCGGGGAAAGAAAAGTGAAACTTACTTCAAGAAGATGAAAATAGAATGGAGGAATTGGAGGGGAGGGGGTGCAGGGCAATGGGATCTGGAACAGGTGGTGGTGGTGATGGTTTAGGTTTGAAATTGAGTGTGTGTGTGTGTGTGTGTGTGTGTGTGTGTGTGAGTGTGGTTAAAAAAAAAAGCACATTGTTTTTCAGCATTGTTCTCCCAGTAGGCAGTTGTAGGGGGGGGGGGGGGGGGGGGGGGGATGATGTTGGTGAAGAAGTTTTTTTACTGGTTCAGATAAAGAAAACCTTTGTTAGTATGTAGGATTACTTTGAAAGATGAAGTTATTAACTAATTGTTTTATATTGTAAGTTGATATACGAGAGCTGCTTTCTATCTTTATGCATGTACATGTATATTATACACATGCATACAACTTTACAAGCACACACACACACACACACACACACACACACACACACACACACACACACACACACACACACACACACACACACTCACTCTCTCTCTCCTCTCTTTCTCTCTCTCTCCCCCTCTGTCTCTTTCGGTCTCTCTCTTTCTCAGGAGTTAGGAGGATATGGAAGACAAGGGGTTGGGGTGGGGTGGGTAGGGGGGAACGACAGAGAGATTCTGCATAAGTGAACAAAAATGTTGCCAAAGTATGAGACATTGACTGAGATAAAAATGGATGGTGAACCAGTTTCCTAGCATGTGGTGTAATTTAAATCATATTGCGAAAGCCTTTTTGATAAATCAAATGTGTATGTCTGAGAGGCTGTTTCGTGTATGCTGGGTTACACGGTAAACAGCATCAATTGATCTGCTATGATGCAGTTCACTCTTGACATGTTTATAATGTGTGTGTGTGAGCCAGTGATCGGCCTGCTTAAATCACAGGTGTGCGAGCGCAGCACACACACACACACACACACACACACACAAAACAAACTAACTTAGTCAAATGTAGCAGAGGATAGACACTGAGTCAGATGAGAGACATGCAGAAAAAAAACTGCACTGCTTATACAGTAGGAGAGAATAGACACTGGCTGACTGAGTCAAATGAAAGATAGGCTTTGGTTTTTACTTTAAAAAAAAAAGTGCAGCAAAGAATAGACACTGAGACAGTTTAGAGACCTATGTGAAACCATCCCTGTCTGTTGGAAGACTTGTTCATCCATCAGGAATTCCGAACTGGTGGATCCCCTGCCAGAAACTGTTTTTGGAAGAGAGGGAGAGAAAGTCAGAGAGAAGTAATGGAAGAGAAGGAAGGGAGGAAAGGAGGGAGAAAGAATGGGAAAGACAGGTCTACAGAAGGGAGGGGGGAGAGAGAAAGAAGGAGGGGTGGGGAGAGAGAGAAAAAAGGAGAGAGAGAGAGAATGTGGTGCTGATGGATAAGGATTACAGAAGGGAGTAGGAGAAGGGGTTAGCAGTTATAGTCTGAGAGCAGGGGTGGGTGGGTGGGTGGATGTAGGTGAACAGGGAGGTTTGGGGGGGGTGGGGGTGGGTAGTTACAGTCGATATCCTATTGAACCTAGCCCACCTGTAATCCTGGAGTTTACCTTGACAGTTTGTGGCTTCGTGTTCTTCATCTTCAGCCTCCTGCCCTTTCTTGTTCTGTGGGCGTAGGTAGACCTGGAGATCAATAGCGCTAATTTGATTTTCTGGAGCAATCTCAGTTTTCTGTCATCGCTGTCTCGGCCTCTGTGTCAGAGTGTGTCTCTGTCTGTCTCAGTGTGTGGGTGTCTATATAATTGTGTGTGTGTATGTGTGTGTGTGTGTGTGTGTGTGTTTTCACTCTTCTTCTTTGAATTTCCTACTCCGTATCTGTCTTTTGCTCTTTCTCTCCTTCCCCTCTTCCCCCCACATCCCCACCCTTAAGGTTTTTTGTTTGGTTTTTTTTTAAACCAGCAGGCAACATAATTATTAGAGAATGTTGCTGCATGATTTATTGAATAAAAAAAAAAGAATGAAAAAAAAAGAGTTAACACTTCATCAAAGTATTCTATCTAATTAGCATGCAAGAGGTTTTTGAAAATATACCTTTTTGATAACACTAAATTACAGTATTAGAATTTCTCTCTCTCTCTCTCTCTCTCTCTCCCTCTCTCCTTCTCTCTCTCTCTCTGTCTCCCTCTTTGTCTCTGCCTTTCTGTCCTCTCTCTCTCTCTCTGTCTCCCTCTTTGTCTTTCTGTCCTCTCTCTTTCTCTCTCTCTTTCTCTCTGTCTCCCTCTTTGTCTCTGCCTTTCTGTCCTCTCTCTCTGGTTCTCCAAGTCTACAAATACCACCCCGTTCCCCCCCACCCTTTTCCTTCACCACAGCCCCTCCCATTCTCCTTCAGCGGCCACCCCACCCCCTTCCCCTCACACCCTGTTAACTGCAGTGGCATTGGGCAAGCAGTCGAACCAGTGTTGTGAACAAAAAAGCCTGTATATTTTATAATCAAGTTGTGGTGGTGGTGGTGGTGGCAGCAGTACTAGTAGTAATAGTACATACCATGGGCAGAGAGGGGGAAAGGAAACAGCAGCAGGGGAAGACTGGGGGGGGGGGGGGGGGGGGGGAATTTATGCATGTGAAGTGAGAATGGAAAATTCCACTCATTCTTAACCTAAAAGTGGCCATAGCTAGCACGCTGTGTTGGTGTTGTGGGTTGTTTCAGTGTGATCTGCAGCTGGAGGGAGGTTCAGATTGTAGGATGATTGTTTTGTCTTTAAAAGAAGTTATAATAATGGTATGGTTGTAGAACCAAATTGTGGTCTTATAAAGTTGAGTAAGTTGTATAGATCCAGTTCAAACCTCATTTCCTTGGTGCTGTTGCCACACATGTAGATAACACACACACACACACACACACACACACACACACACACACACACACACACATATGTTGGCATTCACACACACACACACACACACACACACACACACACACACACACACACACACACACACACACACACTTTGCAGTCAGGCAGCACCATTAACAGTAGCTGAGCACACCTGTATCATGTCTGACTGGCTCACCTGTGTAATGTCAGACGGCACCTGTCTTGGCTGAGCTGTGCATGTCTTTCCTCAATCCCAACTCCTGCTGATTCAGGAATTCCCTCAACAGACAACCACCCTCCACACCACCACCTCTCCTTCCTTCATTCCCTTCCCCACTTTTCTCTCCTCTCCCAATCCAATAACCAGTGAGCCTGAGGCCTCCTGCAGCCCCTGTGTGTACCCCTGTGTGTATTGCAGTGGGTTTTTCATTTTGTGTTTACTGTTCTTTAAAAAAAAAAAAAGAAGTTACTTTTCATATGGAGTGGTGGCTTAGAGGTAACAGGATGGCCTAAGAAGCAAGAGAATCTGAGCGCATAAGTTTGAATCCCACACTCTCCTATATTTTCTTCCTCTTTTCAAGACTGAGTTGTACTTGTAACACATCTGCCTAAGAAGCAAGAGAATCTGAGTGCACAGGTTTGAATCCCACATTCACCTATATTTTCTCCTCCCCTCCCCCCTTCTAGACTGAGTTGTGGTGTGGAGCCAGTCATTCTGATGAGATGCACTTAGCGCACATTAAAGAACTCACTGAAACAAAAGGGTTGTTCCTGGCAAAATCCTGTAGGAAAATCCACTTTGAAAGGAAACAAATGCATTTGCAGGCAGTAAAAAGAAAGTACGGGTGGCACTGCACTATAGCAACATGCTCTTCCGGAGGCCAGCAGCCTGAATTTCACATCTGTTGTGACAAAGAATTGGTAGAGATAATATTATTACAATTATGATATTACAGTGCAGTGTATAATTTGTTAACTAGTGGGAGTCTTTTTGGGTCGACAGTGTTGCATTGTGTGTGACATAATTGCATGCAAACCAGAAGCTGGTGTCATTTCCCCACTTTCCATTCAACATATCTTTTTTTCTAATGATAGTCTGTCATTGTTTGTGCTCAGTATTAAAAAGAGTATGTTTGTTTTATACTAACAGAGTGTATGTATTGTATTGTTATTAACACTTGTTTTTCTCCACTAGTATGCAGTGTGGAAAAAAAAATGGTATAGATTATAAATATATGTCCAATTCCAAAGCTGCTGACCGTCTTTCTCCTCCTCTTCCTCCTTCTCCCCCCCCCCCGCCCCCCCTCCCCTGTCTTCGTCTTCTGCTCTCCAATGTCCCGCCTCAGTCTCCAGACCTTTTCACCCAATTACCAGTCCTTTATCTTCCTTCCTTCCTTCCTTTCCCACTCCACCCCACCCCCAACCTCAGTCCACTTCACACTACTTTATCTTCCTTCCTTCTTCGAACTGATCAAACAAAACCAACAAAGGCCCACTCTGTAGGACAACATAAAACAACTCCACAGCCCAAGGGTGGAGACAGTGGTGCCTGCCTGTGGTCAGGTGGCAAGGTCAGGGAGTTAAACAAAAAACAGACTGGTGGAATCAGCCAGGCAGCTAATGGTGTTTTACTGTTGTGTGACCTTACCTTACCTTCGATTCACTCAGGCCTGACTGACATTTGGGGGGTTAGGGGGAGGGGGAGATTAAAGTGACCCCATGGCTGCCTGCCCTGGCCCTGTCTAGTTGTTTTGTTCATCTTCTGCAGGCTGCAACTCCTGCATTCACTCGTGTACATGTTTGTGTGGGTTTGTTTTTTATTTTATGTGCATGACCATTTTTAATTACCCAGCAATGTAGGCAGCCATACACTGTTTTCAGGGATGTGCATGCTGGATATGTGCTTGTTTTCACAACCTGCTTGATGCTGACAGGGAGCAGTGGATCTTTGACATGGTCATTAATGTTTTTTTTCTTCTGCATGTGTATACATACTAACTTGAGGGTTCTTTCAGGCACAAGCAGGTCTGTACATCCATTGACCTGGGAGATGATTAACATCTCCACCCTTAACCCACCAGGCACTGTGACAAGGGATTCAAACTCAAGATACTCAGATTGAAAGTCCAACACTTCTTGGCAGCCACTTGGTGGTTGCTCCCATTGCCCTTGCCTTGTGTCTTTTTGCCATCTGATGATGTGTTGGCCTTGAGAATCAATACCATAATTAATTATGTGGAGTCTGTCTTAGCTTTGACTCCACCCTGCTAGGAAAGCATGTGATAGTGTCTGCTAAATCCAGTCTTGATCACAACCGCTGTAACACATGTATACATGTGTGATGTGTGTACAAAGTTTCCCACATGTGTATTTCTGTTCTTTTTACTGTTTTAACGTAATATTTGAATTATATAAAACAGAAAAAAAATAAATAAATAAAAGGAAGAAGAAATGTTTATCACAGTTGGCTTTACTGTCAGTTTTTGTGCAGTCTCATACATTGTTTAAAAAAAAGACATTTTATTTCAGATTTAATGTTTGATTGTTTCTTGAAGAAATTTCCTTATTTCAGTTTTGAAAATTATGGGCCTGTCATGTGATGAGAAGTTGGTGGCAGAGCACATCTCTTTTTAAATCAAAAAAAAAAAAAAAAGACATGTTGTGCAAATGGTTTTGACTGTTATTGAGTTAGCGTTTCATCCCTCATTTTGAGTCTGTTGTTGAATTTGACTAGATGATAGATCTGCAGAAAAGATAGTGTAAACATTGCATGCGAAACTGGCTTATTCGGATTCTGCCTCAGACAGGCTTATTTATTTACACTTGTCCATATGACAGGAATGTGCTACACACTTTCATCGACTCACGTTGTGTACAAATGAGATACGTGTATGTACACACACACACACACACACACACACTTCAATCCCATATCATCTCTGCTAATCAGAATGTTGCTCAGCCACTGCTGTAGACATCAGTGTTGCTTCTGCTGCTTTATTCAGTTCTTTTTGATGGCATAGTCACCACAGCTTGCTAGCACTGCTGCTGATGCTGCAGCTGCTGCCATATTGCTGTCGATAGAGGAAATTGGAACATTTGCAATTGATTTGGCTTTTCTGGGGTTTTTTTCTATTTTTTTTAAAATGCCATCTTTCTTTCTGTGTCTGCCATTGCCATAATGTCACAGGTGTTGGCTCTGCTGACTTGTGTTGTAGACTGTTATTTCACTTACTGCTGTTCTGATTGCTGCCTCTCCTGTTTACCTACCTATCGTAATAGTGCTCACTAGTATTTAGACATGTTGGTTTTGCTGTTTCTACTTACTTTTGAGAGTTGCTGTTGCTGTTACCCTGTTCCTGCTTCCCTTTCTCTCTCTCTTTCAGATTCTGGGTGTGTGAAGGCGAATACAGGTGTTTATTGTTATGTGTTAAGAAAAAGAAGAGTTTGATATTGTTAGACCAAAAAAAAAAAAAAAAAAAAAGAAAGTTAGTTTGTCATTGGTGAACCAAATGCAGTAACTTGAGTAAGAGAGTTTTTTTTTTTCTTTTCATAAATATTTTATTTGGAAAAGAAATACTGTGGTATTACCATAACAAACACAAACCATGGGAAAGGCATGAAAACAAGAGCCCTTTTTATTTTCTCTTTCAAAGCTATATTTTTACTCTTCTATGCTATTGAAGTGAGAGTGTGACTTGCTATTGAAGTGAGAGTGTGACTTGTAATTTATTTGTCACAGTTTTCTCTTAGAACTGTGGTGCCTGGGAAGCAAGCAGGATATAAGTGACTGTAACTTTGGTAGAGGTGATACTGACAAAGTTGAAAAAAAAAAGAAAAAAAAAAAAGAAGTCTGAGCTGGATTTGGCTAGGTTGAGTTGACTCGACCTGTTTGGACTGGCTTTCTTGTCCATGTTGCTCAGATGGCAAGAACTAGTCACAAGTGCCACAAGACCTTTTTCAGAAATTCATTTGTTTGGACCTCAACATGTGGTGTGTGTGTCACTGAGTGTTGCATATGTGCACGAGCGCGCACATGCATGTGTGTGTGTGTGTATACCTGCATGTGTTTATGCATAAGTGCGTGCACAGGTGCGCACATGTGAGTGTGTGTGTGTGCATGTGCATGTGGTTCTTATACTCATGGATTTTGTTTGCCTGCCAGTGTATGACAATCAGTATACATGCATGTCTATGTCAAAGAGAACTAGCCAGCCTTTTCTCAGAAAATGCTCACAGACCTTATTGCTGTAAGTGGATCTATTTTTATGAACTGAAAGGGGTCTGGGAGGGAAAACCTTTTTGTGTACATTATCATCATGTGATCTGGAACTACTATGCAGCTTCATATGCACTGTGAACCTTTATACTAGTCTCATTGTACTGTTGTGAACTTTTCTGTTCGGTTCACTTTTGGAAGGAGGTGTTTGTGTGAAAGTTCACATTTGGTTGTGCTCACACAGCACACACATAGAAATAAACATGAGCGGATGCACACACACGCACACACACACACTCACACTCACACACACACACACACACACACACACACAGACGCACATGCGCACATGCCCACATTCACATACATGCATGCATGCACACAGGCATGTGGAAAAAAAGGAGTATGTTTTTAAGGGTTTGTAATAGACAAAGAATACTTTATATACATATTACACATGGAAGTGTGTGTGTGTGTGTGTGTGTGTGTACTTTCCAGATCTTTCTGTGGCAGCAATGCTGAAATGCTCCTGTCACAGGATATTTATAAAACAATGAATGAATGTTTTTGTATTATATGTAACATGGTCAGTATATGGGCATGATGTACCAGTATGTTTTTGTCAGTATGCCCAAAAAAGAAAATTGGAAATCAAAGCGAAGTTGGTCCAAACTCTGAAGATTGCTGTGAATGTGACCATTATTGTAAAACCATTGTGTTGATCCCTTCTTACTTCCAGAATAGAGCTTCACATTTCTACAGTTCAAAACAGACCCAGAATTGAATGAAAACCAAACAAGTAATGATGAACGTTGTCATCTGACTAGACCTGTAAAGCTGTACAAAACTAGACTTGAAATGAGGTATTGACTATAATTGAGGCCAAAGTTTTAAAATTGTGGAATTGAAAGGGCACACAATTATGCATGTCAAGATATTTGCATGCACTGTTTGGGTTGGGTGAGTTCATTGATTGGTGTACTGCGTTGGAGGGAAGGGATAAAGAATTTTTTTTTTTATTGTTTAACTGAGGGGCCAAAGAGCTGGGTTGTGGGTGAGTTCTTGAGAGAGTCACCTTTTGAAAACAGCGTGGGAAAAGGATAGGATTTCTCTTGGTGGGTACTTTTGGTTTTGCTTGGGGCCGATGGAACTTGACACTGACAGTTTTAGCTTTTCCTTCCTCTCTGTGCTTTTGTTGTTGTTTTTTAAATAGACACCTATCCATTATGGGAAAACAGATATAATAGGATACACATCGACACATGTGCACACACACACACACACTCTCAGTGGAGGACAGCCCTGTTTAAATGTTATGATGTACGCATGTAAGTGAGATGTTCTGTGGTCCTACATTTATGATTATATGAGCAAACAGCATTTCAAATCATACTTAATTCATAAACCAAGGTATTGTTTGTTGATCATTTGATTTGTGCAGTTGTACTTGAAGGTCATCACCTATTTTGGTTATGTTGTTTACTCACTTTTTGTGATCTTGAATTACTCCACGCTACTTTTCCTTCTTTGTCTACCTTGGTAAACTACAGCTTCCACATTCATAACTTCCTATTAAATCTGTCTGTGACACACATAGTGACTGTGAGTGGGCTTTTATGTAAATGACTCATTCCTGACGTTTACTTTATGTGGGTGCATGCAGGGTGTGTTTTCTTTTCCGTACCCCACCATCTGCTGATGTGTGTGTATGTATGTGTGTGCCATATGAAGGCAATAAAGTTGCCGGCATGTCTACACCTATGTTTATCTTCAATATTTTTGAAAAAATGATAAAATATATCCATGATAGGATTGAAACTAAGGCCCCTTGATTGACCAACACACTGGATTTGAACCAAGATCACTCATATTGCAAGACAGGGGCTGTTGTGCCTGTTGACTGTATGTTAAAAGGAAGGAGGTGCTGAAATATGCGTGACATGTACTTGTATGCAAAACACATGCGATATTAAGTTGGCATGCATTGACTTCAGGCACAGGCATGATGCCTGTATGCACACCGGAGAACACATGACAGAGATGCTCAGTCACAGACATGCATCAGATAAAATTTTACTGATGTTATTTGCAGGACATATGATTGTAATGCACTCTCTCCTGTCATTCTTATACATGTTTCACTGTGTGAGTGAAATGAGGGATTTGTGCAGGAGTGTGTGAGTGTGGGAAGGGAGGGAGTCTTCCTGAGTGAGTGTATGCATGTGTGTGTGTGACCTTCACACCACCTTCCCCACTCTTGTCACTTCACACACACCCACACCAACCCCACGCCCACTATGTAGATGACAGATAATGATACATTAAGTTCAACAGAGAGAAATAACTTAAAGCCATAAATATGTGGAATTGACAGTGGTCACAAAATTTGTTGGGATAAACGGTCTTGGTGTCAGAAATCACAGCTATCATCACGGAAAATCATGTGATTGTCGGATTTATTTTTTTATTACTGGCCCAGTTGTTCAGTTTTGTGGAATAATGTGTGTTTGTGTGTATTTCAGAGGTCTGCAGCATCACTGGTTGTGTCTTTGTATTTTACTGTTTTTACTCTGTGTATAATGTGTCATTGTGTGTGTCTGTCTTGCCATCTGAAGTAAATGTTTTGGTTCAGTTTGTCTATCCCTTCCTCTCTCTCCATCCCTGTGTGTGTG
>NC_134890.1:21149181-21226681 GCF_041734735.1 Babylonia areolata | reverse complement strand
GTGGTTGGTCTGACGTGTTTTAATTATCCATTTCTGTTTGTTCAATGAAAAGGATATTCTTTACGAGGGGGTTGGGGGAGAGGGGGGGGGGGGGGGGGGAGAAGAAAATAGAAGGCACTTCGCAATGTGGTCTTTTGAGAGCTGCATAATGATTGATAATCATCTGTGAAGATGACTTTTTCTTGAATGAGTGACCATAAATGAGCAGTCACTTTTTATCTATTGCCCCTTTCTCTTCTCTCTGTCACTGACACAACAGACACAAATCACACATTTGTCATGTATTATGCATTCAAGTATTTCAGCACAGGGGTATATTTGTAGGTATGTGTTATTATCTCTCTCTCTCTCTCTCACACACACACACACACACACACACACACACACACACACACACACACACACTGATAATTTGAATCACTGTTAGTAGTGTTATATAGTTTAAGTGGTGTACCTGACTTAAATGACAGTACAGGTATTACAGTATTGAATTTCTTTTTAATTTGTTAATTGATTGTAATTTAGTTTATAGGATGTTGATAGCACTGTTCTGGTAATCCATTCTTTTTCATGACATTTTCTTCATACGCACACACACATTCATGTGCATACACACATACTCATAAACATGTGTGCATGCACACACACAAATGTTGGGTTAAAAACTGTTAAAGAAAACTGCACAAACACCTGCTTGCACACATGCATCACATACACACACCACAATCATGTTGAATTAAGAGCACACTCCCAAGCCATAATGTCTGTCGCATAGTATTGTGTGAAGAGCTTTCTAGTGTAAAAAGGGTTGAAAAAACGAAACAAAAACCAAGAAAAGGACAAGGTGGGAGAGGGGAAGGAGGGTGATTGGGGTAGTGGGGTAGGTGGCAGTGGCGCCTTACTAACAGAACACAAATGTCTGAGTGACTCCACTGTGAACACAGATGTTGGGAACCAGGAATGTTGCTGTGTTGGCAGGCTTTGTTTTTCTGCAGCCACAACACACACACACACACACACACACACTACAGTGTGCTGTCCTGGCCTTGCACTGTCTTTGTTTCTGGTCTCCTTTGGTTGTCATTATCAGTCAGTGAAAGTTGTGAGGCTTCCTACCACTCCAAGAAGAGTTATCTTTCTTTATAGTTAGCATTCGTTTGCACAGGCAGGCATGGTTATGGGGCTGGGGGGGTAAGGCATTGGAGAGGATGGTGGTTGGAGGGAAGGGGAGGGGTGTAGAAATTGTGATATTGTGCAGCTTCCAGGTTCCTCTAATGCAAGGTTGCAAGGTTGCAACAGATGTTTGAATGTGTGGATATCAGCAGCTTTCTTACTTGGGCTCTGTGTGTGTGTGTGTGTGTGTGTGTGTGTCTGTCTGTCTGTCTGTCTGTCTGTCATCAATATAACATGCATCATATATGTTGTATGTCTGTACATGTATGCAGTGCAGAGGATGGGGGTTGTGGATGGGATGGTTTAGCACAGACTTGCATTCATTAAAGCACAGACTTGCATTCATTAATTATTGATTATACTTTTTAGGCAAGGAAATGTGTGTGATTTGGGAGACTGTTATGCACATATATTATTATGTCTGTATGTGATATGTTGGGTGGTTTTTAGATAGAGCTATCTACCTTGTTGAAATTTTACCTGATGAACAGGGCCCTTTGACTTTATGGTGATAAGTCCAAATGAACCAAACCTAATCTCTGTGTTCAATTTCATTTAATGTCTATCCACATTTAGTGGACGGGTGCAATAGCCGAATGGTTAAAGCGCTAGACTTTCAATCTGAGGGTCCCGGGTTTTAATCTCGGTGCACCTGGTGGGTAAAGGGTGGAGATTTTTCCGATCTCCCAGGTCAACATATGTGCAGACCTGCTAGTGCCTGAACCCCCTTCATGTGTATGCACACGCAGAAGATCAAATACGCACGTTAAAGATCTTGTAATCCATGTCAGCGTTCGGTGGGTTATTGGAAACAAGAATATACCCAGCATGCACATCCCCGAAAATGGAGTATGGCTGCCTACATGGCGGGGTAAATAAAAACGGTCATACACGTAAAATGTTACATGTCTGTCTGAGTGTGTATGCGTGTGCGTCTGAAATCTGATTGAATGACACAGGAAACGAATGATGAGTGCCCAGTGGCAGCTATCAGTCGGCTCTACCCAGGTAGGCAGCCTGTGGTGCAAATGTCCCCGTGTATGTAAAGCGCTTAGAGCTTGGTCTCTGACCAGGATAGGCGCTATATAAGTATCCACATCAATCAATCGATCAATTTAGTGATATTAGACTTGGGGGGGGGGGGGGGTGAAAACAAGACTATTCACAACATTAACTAAATATCTGGCTTAAAAAAAAGAAAAAGAAAAGAAAAAGAAAAAAAAAGATAAATGATAGTAAATGTGTTGTTTAGGTTAACCAACAATTCCATAAATTTTATTCATTTCTTCATCAATGTTCATGTAAATTTGAACAGCCTATTTTCCTTTCTTCTGATTGAAAGTGATTGCTGGATCTTTTCTACTGTAGTAACATTCTTGTGTGTGTGTGTGTGTGTGAAACAGGTGCAGTACCATGCAGAGTTTGAGAAGCAGAAGGGGCACAAGACCTCTGTGGCAGATGACCCGGAGACGGCCCGCATTAAGCAGAACACGGCCATCCAGAGCAACATCAACTACTGGGGGGTGCGGGAGCTGCGCAGCGCCATGGAGGAGCGGCGCCCACAGGAGGCCGTTGATGACGGTGAGGGTTTGAGTCCGCTGCCTTCTACACTTACATATTCAGAGCTCAGTTCTTGTTGTTGTTGTTGTTGTTGTTGTTGTTTTACTTTATCATTGGTGGGAGTATTTCCATATTATATAGATTTCCAACTCAGTGGAATTTTGGTACTTTGGAAAAAACTTTTTTTTCTTCTTTTTTTTTTTGTGTGCTTTATTTTACTTTGTTTTGGTATGAAGATGCACTTAGTTTTAAGCGACTCCTGAAGCATGGCCGCCAGTTTTTCAGTGTTACAAAAAAAAATTACTCCCACCCATGATGTCTAAGTTTTGTTAAACTTTAAAATGTGTTTTGACTTCAGAGCATTTGTGTTTGGTGATTAGAAAGTAGGGAGTTAGCATGGGTAGTTTCAGTTGGTGTTGAAAGTTTTGGTTGTGTTGAGATTATTTTTCCTTTGGGCTCATTGAGAACGATTTTCTGTGTGGTTCATTCAGAATCATTTTGACAATAAAATACTAATTCTGCTCATTGGAGAATTGGGTTGACAGTAATATTTCTTTAAGACTTGGATTCAGCAAAGTGCCTTAACGAAATCATTTGTGTCTTTTTAACCATTACTGATCTTCATCTTTACGGCGTCATTTTAAGACATCACCAGTGTGTTAGTTTGATAAACATTTCATTTCTATCTTTGTGTACACTGAGTTTCATAAACGTTTCGTTTCTGTCTTTGTGTTATTGATGTGTTGATACTGTGCGTTGGTGGTGATTAATGAATATCATGTAATTTTTAGTTGAAATTGAGTTTTTTTGGGTTTTTTTTTTTTTTTTTTGAGAATTATTATCTGTGCTCATCAAGCATGATAGTTTTGTGTAAAGCGATAAATCATGGCTTCATTGATGAATTATCTTGTGTTCATTTGCACATATTTATTGCTTGTTTGATTTCTTTTTGATTTCTTTATGTTGTAGTTGTACATATTTACAGAACATCACATTTGTACAGAGTCATGACATTCACATTTGTACATATATTGACATGAGCACATGCACAGCGCACCTTTGTCATCATCATCAGAGGATTTTGCGTTGGGTGGAATGGCGTGGACAGACTAACGATTGACGAATGGTTTACTAACATACCTTCACTTAGAGTGCTGCCATGCATACACGTCACATCTGTGTTCTGAATGGCTTGCAAAAATGATACCGTCAGCAGGCTGACAGCGCACTGTAAAGCTTCTCTCCTTTGGTTTTGTCATAGAACATAGATTTTCTTGGGTTATTTAAAAAAAGAAAAATCATTTTTTTTAAGCTGGTGAAGATTACTTTGGTAAATGGGCAGAGAGAGAGAACTCAGAACTCAAGAAAAGAGTAATGTCCATCAGCCTTAGGCCTGAATACAAAAACAGTCATCATTAATTTCATAATAAATGTATATACACACTTAAATAATGTGCCCATAATGTAGAAGCTGTTTACATAGTACTTGACTATGTTGAATCACTCATTCACTGTATGCAAAATAGAATTCATCCTATTGATCGAAAGAGATCAGATCTTGATGAATTATGCCTATCAGTAAATTTTTTTTGCTCTAAGCAACACTCACAAGGGGAGTCTGTCCAGTTCTTTTGTGCAAATGACTGTGTTTTTAAAGCACTTAGTTTAGTCTGATCGAAAAAAAAAGGAGCAGTAGATCAAGTACCAATAATGATGTTATTAATAGATCATAGATAAATAATGGAGAGAGGTTATGCAGTGCACGTGCCTTGCTGAAGGAATGCTGTTTGTTTCGTTATGGTTCTCACTTGTTTCCTTCTTCTTCACTGCATGCTGCTGACGGCTGCCTGTTTCGCTCCCCCTGCGCCTCCTGCTTCTCTCCCTTTGCCTGTCTTCCCTCCCCTGTGTCCCGCGCGTGGTATGGTGCTGCCCGGTGCCTTACCTCCCCTTGTTTAGTTGCCGGCAGGCGGCGCAACCCGGGCAAGATTAGCGACTACGACCCCGGGACGGAGAAGTTTAACTCTCCGTACTCGGCCAAAACGCAGGCCAACATCGTGTATGATTCCAACAGTGGAGAAGGTAACCAGTATTTTTTTTTTTTAACACATATATCACACATTCTCTTCTTTCTTTTTTTTCATTGTCATTAAAAAGTATGTTTATCTCACTTATACTTTGATAGACCAGGTCTGTATGGAATTCAGAGAGTTGTCTGTAGTATGATATTATGATTCGCAGTTGTAACCGCCCTCCATGTTAATGGTGGAGAGGTGAAGATTTACAGGTTCCTCACAGATGGTGGCTTTTGGGAACAGTTTTGTGTACTGGTTCATTCAGTGTGGCTGTCAGTGCTTTCTGTGTAGCCAGAAAAATGCAGTTTTATTTGCATGACTTATTATTCAGAATCCTACAAATTGTCGACATTATCAGGATCAGTTTTATTTTATTTTTATGTTGGATTCTGTTTTTTATGTTTTCATATTTGCTTGAGAATGTTATTTATTTGCTTTTTTGAATTGGTGTTTATTTGTTTAGATTTAAAGCACCAGTATTATTTCTTTGTCATTTGCCCATGTTGCAGCTGTGTTCCTGGATTGGGAGTGATGTGATTAATGAAAGTTCACATTTTCTGAAATGTTACTGTATGTTTTTAGAGCCTGGAAAGGGCAAGTGAATGATGGTTTAATAAGCAACGGACTGCTAATTTCTGACTCTTCAGAGTTTGGTCTTTGATCAAGGACAGGCGCTATATTGATAACCATATCAGTGCTCAGCTGGTCATGAAGAAATCGGCCAAATGCAAGAATGTATCGCCTGATATTTATCGAGACAGTGTGTATGTATGTTAGTGTGAACACATCCGGGCAGAGGGAGGGGGGGGGGTGTTGGGGGAGGCTTTCTGAACAGAACAAATGGCTACAGTGCAGGACCACCTATTTCTGGGGGTGGGGGGCGGGTGGCTGTGTGTGTGTGTGTTACTGTTAGCATGCATATGTATGTATGTTACATTTATTTGTTTGTCTCTTGAAATGACTTTATCTACAGATTTTCCTTCAGAGACAGCTGTCCAGTGGAACTTCGTTCTTTCAGGATGCTAGAATGCAGAGTGCTCCCAAAAGACTAAAATTCTAATATTTGAAAGGAATTGGGGAGATAGTGTTGCATCTGACCAACTTCCTTCCCTCACTCTGCATTCTTAATCCCTCTCCCAGTAGCCTCTGTAGAATGAATGAAAGATTTAGATAAGATTAAAGAAAAGAAAAAGCCACAGTCAGTGTGAATCACTATTGGTGTGGTCCATTCTGTGGTTCTTTTAGTGATGGTATCAGCTGCTGTTGATGTTGTTCTTGGGGAGTTGTGTTGCTGACACTCCGTCAGTGTTTGTGTGTGTGTGTGTGTCCGGTTATTTTCAGTGTCCCTGAGTGAACGAGGCAGTGAGTGAGTGAGTGTGCTCTTACACCTCCTCCATCCTCCTCCTCCTCCCCACACCTTCCTTCACCTAGAGTCACATGATCATGCATGCACCAGTCACTGAGTGTTGCATGACCGTGGGTCTGGTGGTGTCTTGGATCAGTGAAATTTCTATGGTGGTGGAATGGTTGTTTGTTGGTGTTTGAATGATTCTCATTCTGTGTAGTTTGCACATTTATTTTGTTTTTTTATGGTTTGTAGATGTTTTTCTACTAAGATTTGGAAGCTTCATTGGCTGTTGTGGTTGTACTTTTTAATAAATTACAGAATACAGAATAATGAGAATGCTGATTGAAGACAGAAGAGAAAATAGGTTGGCTGGAGATGTGGTGGGCAAAGGGTGACTTTCTAGTGTGTTGAAGTGCCATCACACTTCCAGCAACACACAGACAAGAGTGGTTTTTTTTTTTTGTGTGTGTGTGTGTGGTTGCTCGAGCAGACTACTATGTCTGGGCAGAAGAGCAGAATGAAGTTCTAAGTTGGGGGCAGTGGATTCTGCCTGAAGCGGAAGGGTTGCAAAATCTGGTTTCTGTGAGCATGTTCTGGTTCTGTGAGTCCTGCAACTTTGTGGTGCACAGGACACGCCCATGAAGTCTCAGTGTATAAATATATCTGATGCATTATACAGGTAGGGTTTCTGCACCTGTCGTTTTACTTTCCCCATGCTCTTGGTGTGTATCCGATGAAAACACGTCTTCTGCTCCTGGTAGTTCAGGGCACTGTGCTGCTGAATTTCACATCTTTTTCTGCAGCCTGGTTTTGCTTTTCTTCTTGTCTTACTCAGATCTGAGTGTATGTTAGTTCTTTAGTTTATCATCTGTCAACAGTAGGGATTTTTGGTGAAAATCCAACCCCTTCCCCGCCCAACCCCTCCAGTTATTACCATCAATAACTTAGGAGCCAAACAATGAAATGGAGCACAAAAGCATTGGTTCTCTGTTCATCTGTTTGTCTGGTGAGAGGGTTGTGATGGGTTGTGAGTGGGTGTTTGTACTGTCTTAAGACATTTTGTTGCTGAACGCTCAGTTGGTCTTCATCCATTAACATGGTGTGTTTTGTATGTGTTCTTTGTCCAGGTCGACCAGGTAAGGCCACATGGATGTTATGTGTACAAAGCTTAAAGCAGCAGTGTATGTTTATTAGTACCTCACTGTAATCGGCAAAGGAGGGGCAATCTGTGTTGCTAGTGGAGAGAGAGAGAAACACTTGGGAGTTTCTGTGGTTATCGGTGTCTCTGTTTCTTTTACCTTCTGCCCCATCCTTCATTTTGGTGGACTTCTGAAAACATTTTGGGATGGGCTTCTGAGGGAAAAGTTGCCTTTTCAGTTTCATGGAGAGACCCCATATACCCCTTACTCACTAATTTCTTTGTTGGTGATAGGTTTGTTTTGTTTTTGTTTTTTTATAGTTATTTTTTTACTATTGATTTCCATGTTAAAAAAAAAGAGATTTTGAAGTAATTGTTCTTATTTGTCCACCACTTATTTTGCTTGTTTCGCACATGATATGAAAGTATTTCTTCATATCGTACACTTCAAGTAATTCTTTTTTTGTCCATCACCTGTTCTGGTGTTTTCAATTGTTATTTCGCACATTGTTTCTAATGGCTTGCAAGTTTTAATGAGTTGTTGGATATCTGTGTTGTGATTTTTGGTTGTATATTGTGGTTAATATTGTGCATCAACGTGATTTTTTAGTGAAGATAACTGTTCTCAGGTAACTTGTCCTGAAATAGATGTACTGGTGAACTAAGCATTGGATAACCCTGGGTAATTTTTGCAGTTGTGATGAGAGATAAAAGTGAAGATTATGTCGATTATGACATTGCTGATAAAAAGTGCTTGGAGCAGAATTAATTTGATTTGGTTCTACATAAATAAACTTACTATTATTTGTAGCAGAGGTGGACTTTGAGTATACATACTAGATTTTTTTTTTTAAGTGGTAAACTGTGCAGGGATTGCCTTCAAATATTTAGAATAAAAAAGAATGTACATATATTAAAAAGTAAATAAATAAATAAAATATAAAAAAAGATAAAAAACTTAAAGTTTAAAATGTATATGCTTGCTTTCTTTCTTGACACCCTGAAGGACGTGGATCCTACCCAGTAGAGAGAAGGTCATACACAGATGACCGCAGGTCATACACTGATGACCGCCGTTCTGCTGCTGAAGAGCGGAGGTCATACACGGATGATCGCAGATCATACACAGAAGAGCCCAAATCGTACACAAGCGATCGCCGATCGTACACAGATGATCGTCGATCTTACACAGATGATCGCAGATCTTACACGGAAGAGCCCAGCTCGTACACAGGCGATCGTAGATCGTATAACGATGAGCAGAGGTCATACACTGACAACAGTGAGTTTAAGTTGTGTAGAGAATCGTACTTCAACTAATCTGTAGTGTTTGCTGCTAATACTGGGGTGGCTTTTCAGTTAAAGCAAACTCTGTAACTGGGGCTTAAGACTAAATAAGTCAGCACATATATCTTTCTACTAATGCCTGGTATTGTATTATTTGTGAATGATAGCAAACACTCATCATCACTCTGAAAAGGGTTGGGAAGTGAAACAACTCAAAATCTAAACTTGGCTTTGGAAAAGCATACTTGGTTTCTACTTCCTAACCAAACCACTACTTCTCTTCCAGAATATATCACTCTGGATTGCTTGTTTAACGGCAGTATGTGACATTTGTGATGAGTCGGATGAAACCCTAGTGCTTGATAGGTTTCCTTAGACTTGACTGATGTTGCAGTTATATCATGCACATTTTCTAGACATGTAGTTGCAACTACTTGCAAAGATATTTGCTTTAGTTGGATGATAGGTTTGAGCAAAGATGTATGTAATGTTTAATGTGCCGGTGTGTCAAAGATTGGCGCACAGGTCACTCAGTGTCAGGAGCTTATCAGAATGCTTTTGTCATATTTTTGGGGAAAATTTCAGCTTTGCGCTGTGTATCTGTGGACTTTGAGTCCCTTCTCACTGGTTTAGCCAGAACTGCAACTATGCTGCGCTTCATGCTTTCCTTTTTAGCTTTTGAAAAATATATTTATATATTTTGAAAAATTTTCTCTACAAAACCTGCTGGCTGGGGTATATCAGACACCATATGCGATGATGGTGACATCGTATTTAATCAAGGACCAGCACTCTGCCTGGCTTAAGTAGAGAACTTGAGGATGATCTCTCATTTTTGAAGTCTGACAAGGCATGCATTTGTTCCAGGTGTTCCCAAACAGATTTCTGTGTTAGAGTTTCTAGTCTACATTGGCATAATTTCTTTAAATTCATGGGGAAAAGAAAATGAAAACTTGGTCTGTGTTAATTTTTTGTTTGCCTACACGCAGCATTAAATGCCTTTCTCAGACTGTTCTTGGAACATGTAGGTTTCAATTTGTCACTGAAGATAATGGTGTGTTTGTTGAAAAAACTGGCTATCGTGCCCATCAAAGACATTTAATTAAAACACATAAAGGTGGTGGTGGTTTCCTTTGTATATCAGTAAGATGGGGACTCTATAGCTATGTATCACTTTTTGTAACATGTACAATATTGCTAATGCTGTATAGTGTATACTGTATCAGATATATTATTATATGCTGTGTTTTGTAACAGCTGCTGTAATTCAAGCACTGTGACATTTTTCATAACAATCTGTAAAGCAAAGCATATTGTTTTGAAACTGTAAGGTATGGAACACTATAAATCTATAGCTATGCATGACATTTTATAAAATATACTATATAGTCATTCATAATATTTTTTAATGTGCTGCGAAGATGTGTGTCACAGTAAGTAACAGGCACTATGAATTTCCTATCTCTCATCTGCAGAACAACACACATTTTTATGATTGTTGTTGTTACACAATTATTTAAACTTTTTTCCTTTCTTTTTAAAATAAAAACAACCTGACAGTGCTGAGTGAAAGTATGCATGTATGAGATCCAGGGAAATTTGAGTTGTGAAATATGTGATACATACAGATTGCAAGTAAAACAATGAAAGCATATATCATAATTCCAAGAACTCTTAGCAAAATGAAAGCCTCACCACCCCCCACCACCCAACCCATCCCCAAACATCACACATACCTAAAGATCACCACCACCCACCACCCAGCCCCACCCCCAAACATCACACATACCTAAGATGGGCATACACACTCACTCGTGCACGCTTAAATGAAAACACACACGCACAACGTATCTGGACTGATATGATGGTGAGGTTAGTATAAAATCACATACACCAGACATGCGACAAATTAGTAACAAATTAAAAAAATATGCATACATATTTCCGCAGTGAAATAATGTCTTTCTAAATATCACTGAATGTCTTGTGTCTGGATCAAGAAAAAAGCTGTGAGGATTTCATATGGTGAAGGTGACGCCAAAGCATTTACATTTCATCGTCATTACCTGCAAGGGTCCAATCCATTGACAAGGGCTATTTCTCTTATCACCACAACACAACACATTCTGCTTATTCCAGCTGTGCAGAAACACAAACTCCAAAAACCATGCCCTTACATTACAGTACATGAAACATGAAAAATAATCAACAACAAACAAAAAAAGAAAAAAAAAGAAAGAAAAGAACAAGAAGGGGAGGGATCTTGAGATATACTGACGACATCCATGTGGTCATTTTTGATCACAGTTCATGTCTTAAGTCATTCTTTCTGGGCACAAAACATTATGGTGAATGTCTTAAGGTAGTGTCCTGGAGCCTGGGTGAAGACATTTGGTTTGTACTGTATCGGGGGGAAATTTGTTAAAGTCAGAGTCTGCAAAATGCTGAGTTTTGTTTATTAAACTTAAAGGTGATACGGAAGTTCAGTGAATGTCGTCGGTACCATGCCTGTTGTTGTAAGACTTATTTCGTTGTTTTAGATTTTATTTCTCTCCATCAAGGAATGTAATGATATATATACCGGTATTTTTATTTTATTATTTATTTTATTTTATTTTATTTTTTCATCATTATTTGTTGAGATTTACAGATGCAAATATGATTTGTACAATGGGGAATAAAAATCAAATATTGCTACAAATGTACATTCAAACTTTCAACATCAGAATGATATAGGCAGAACAAAACTTTGATTCTGTATGATTTGTTAACTTATCTGGTGTCAGTTTAAGTGCAAACATATAGGTATTTGCTCACTAGAATAGCAGAATGTCTTATGTGAGTTTTTTTTCAAAAGACATTGAAGAAGAGGTCATAGTTTTGAAGTGAAATGATCACATTTCAGATGGCAGTCTGTTTCAATTAATCAGTTTCCACAACTTAGAAACAATGAGACCTCGATATGTTAATTGCTCATCAGTATTTCTGCCGTACTTTCCTTGCCACTCATCATTCAATGTCAGCTTGTTGGAGTGGAAATGCTGTCTCTGTGGGTTGCTATATACGAGGGTCATTCAATAAATAAGGTGAATTTTTCGGTATCAGGACTTCTAATACAGATAGAAGCTTACTTTTTTCTTTTTTTTTCAACGTAGTCTCCCAGCACTGTCACACACTTTTCCCATCTGTACACAAGCTTCCGTATTCCCTCAGCGTAAAAATCTTTGGACTGATGTCTCAGCCAGTCGCTCACAACACTTTTGACTTCATCGTCACTTTCAAACTTCGTGCCTCTCGTGAACGCTTTCAAGGGACCAAACAGGTGAAAGTCTGAAGGGGCAAGGTCTGGGCTGTAAGGGGGATGAGGGAGCAGTTCCCAGCCAGGCTCGTTGATGGTCTGCACCGTTCGGGCTGCTGTGTGAGGCCTTGCATCTTTGGCACCCATCGGCAGCTGACCTTCGAGTAGCCAAGGTCATCATGGACAATTTTGTGTGCTGTCCCAACAGATAAGCTCAAAGTCCTTGCAATGTCATCCACTGTCACCCTTCTGTCAGACTGAATGAGGTCATTGACTGATTCGATCACCTCAGGAGACCTCACTTCTGTAGGCCTTCCAGGCCTGTCTTCATCCTCAACACTGCTCCGTCCTTCTTTAAACAATTTAGCCCACTTGTAGACATTTTTTCGGCTGAAACATGTGGCACCATACACAGTTGACATTCTCCTATGAATTTCAACTGGTTTGCACCCTTCAGCAACCAAAAACTTGATAACTGACCGCTGTTCAATCCTGGAGCATGCTTCTTGGTCGGCCATCTTTGTTAATCGCCAAAACTCTCAAAGTTTTTTTTAATCTGCAAAACAAATTAAATCCATGTGAGAAAGAAGTAAAAAAAAAAAATTAAAAAAAAAAAATTAAGCTTCTATCTGTATTAGAAGTCCTTATACCGAAAAATTCACCTTATTTATTGAATGACCCTCGTATTTTATGTCAGTACTTGCAGTGTAGACTTTGACATACCTGGGGCGGAGGGGAGACTTTCATTTCATTAAAAGAAAGTCTTTGATGGTCATTTCAGCATTGTTGAGCACTTCTTTGGTGAAGGCACTCTGCTTAAAACTTACTTCATTTCTTTATTTCATATTTCCATTCTCTTTATTCATTTGGGCTTTGCTCAGCACATTCACCAACTAGATCATCTTTTCCGTTTTTTTGTTGTTTTTTTTCTTTATATGCGCATTTGTGGGCTGTATTTCTTCTTTATGTAACATAGCACAGTGCTGGTTCTTATGAATATGATAAAGTGTGTATCACATAATTATTGTATTTTCATTTTAGAACTGATATGTGTATTCTGTGTTTGGTTCACCAGTTGGTATTGTGGCTATCAGTTAATTACAGCATATGATAAAATTGTGGACTGCATAAGAATATTTTTAGTATATGTTATCTATTTCTCACTTTGATAAAGTGTGCGCATTGCTTAAAATTGATAATCATGATAAAGTTAAAACGTTTGTGTTGCTTCTTGTATCGGTTGCACAGATATGTGTCATTCAACTCTGGGTACTGTCATCTGTATATGTAGTACAGTGTTTTTTTTTTCTAAAGTCTGTTCATCAGCTATCAACATAAAAGTAGGAATGCATTTGATTTAATCAAGTTAAGCAGATATTTCAAGATTATTTAGTCGGAGAGAGTGACTGTGTTTATATTCAAATAATATATAAAATATGTGTGAGTTGGGTTTATGTGAAGGTATGGCATTGGATCCTTAAAAAAAAAAGTATTATTATTTTGATAAAGCAAATATGGTACACTTAGTGTATGTTGATCTGTATGCTTTGGCACCACCTTAAAACTGAAACTGTATGAGAGTCAGACAAGTTCGTGTGTTCATGTATGTGTACATTACACACATGATCCCAGGTTGTTGTCTCAGCTGAAAGGCATCAGCCAGAATTCATGATCGTTGGACAGGGGGAGGGGAGGGGAGGGGGATGTGAGAGAAAGAGAATGGTAAAGGGTAGGGGAGGTGAATGGAAAGCAACTTCCAGTCATTTGAACCAAATGTCAAACCTATCAAAACCAGAGCATGAGCTTTGAAATATTTCTAGGTTACTAAAGCTTACACCACACTCTCTCTCTCTCTCAGAGCCTCTGGGTGCCTTCTGTGTGACACACACACACACACACACACACACACACACACCCCTTTTTTATTTTTTTATTTAGTCACATCACAGTGCTATGACGTAAATGTTTGTTTGAAACTGCAACACTTTCTCCAGCATAAACTGTATGTGAAGCAGTTCAGGAAGTATTGAGAAAGATGCAGAGTTTACATTATCCCATGGTGTGTGTACACAAACACACACACACACACACACACACACACACACACACACACACATACATGCCCCTCTGCATTCATGTGTTTACAAATGTTTGTAGCATGTGAAGGGTTTCTGGCAGCAGCTTTGCAGGTACAGCAAGGGGTTGATTGCAGTTGTTGTTTCAATACAACATGATGCAGACTGTAGTTGTTGATGGAGATGAACAAACATCTGTATCCTGTGTTGTTGGTGTCATGGGGAGGGTGGAGAAAGGGGAGGAGGAGAGGTGTGGGGAGATATGATGTTTTGGGGCTGGAGTTTGTTGCATGCATGGTGATGGGTCATCCGGTGGTGGTGAGGGGAAGAACTAAAGTTTATTAATTTGTTTTGGTAATGTTGTTGTGGTTAAAACTGTTTGTTTTGGTAATGTTGTTGGGCTTAAAACTATAGAAGATGTGTCGCGATTGTAGGCATATTTATATGCTGTTATTGATATTATACAGTTTACAATAGATAAGGGTGCATCTGTGAGATTGTATGCTGTTATCATTGCTCTGACAGAATTGATAAGTTGCTGTGTATCTGTCCAGTAAGCAGTACTTTTTTGTTCAGTTAAGTGCTTCCATCAGAGATGATTCTGACTGCCTGTAGACCTGCAATTTCTTGTGTGCACCACACACATGTGCATCCTATTTCTCTTCTCTGTTTTCCTCTCTTCCTACCCTTCATACCTGTCTGCTTCTGATAGTTGATTCTTTTCTTTTACTTTCTTCCTCTTTCTTTAACTCCTTTGGATTTTCTTCTTTTTGGTGTGTGAAGCATGTCAGTGACATGTCTTTCTTTGTGTGTTTCTTTTGCCATTTTTGCTGTGTGGCAGTCATGTATAGCATTGATACTGTTTTACTTTGTTCTTCAAGTTTATTTCAGTCTCTTGGTGCTATACAGTGGTGTGCAAGCGTGAGCAAATGAACACCACATGTCTGAACATTGGTGCAAATAAATGAATAGATTAATTATAATTGATTTATACATCTCTTTGTCTTGAGAGCACATTTGGATAGCATGCCATCTTCTTTTCTGGTTGATGGATCAGAGCGAATATGGGCCTGAAAGAAGTGTGAGAGAGGGGAGTGACTGCTGTGATTTAGTCCATGTGTTGTATGTTGTAAATTTTCATCACCTTGAGGAGATGGGAGTCCTTGTTTGTGTGTGCTTTGGTCTTTACTGTTTGGCTGGAGTGAGTAAAATCAGAGAAAAGTGCCTTTCCTAAGGACACACCATGCTGATTCAGGGCCTCAAACTCTGATCACTTGTGAACACTGGATCAGAATGTAAAATGCCTGACTCATTCTGCCATGGACAGTACTTTTTCAGGGGATGTGGGGAATTCTATCATAGAGGGGGCATGAGGATTTTTGTCATGGAAGGGGTGCGAGGATTTCTGTCGTACAGGTGATGAAAGGATTGTCGTAGAGGGGTTGTGGGGATTTCTGTCATAAATGAGAGGTTGTTCCTCAGTGTTTGGAAGCTGCCTGTGGTCAGTGTTGGAGTCTTTCCCTGAGGCTGACATTCAGGGGATGGGAGGTGTGATGAGTCCCAGGATGTAGGGGTGATTGCTTGCTTGGACTGTGATCAGATACTGCGCTATATGAATATGGGTGAACTGCATTCTGTCCCCTCCTTTGGTGTTAACCCCATGTCTGCTATACCTTGGAAAATCAAAATATTCAAATCAAGTCATGTTGCCTAAGAGCCCAGCCACCCTCAGAGGGGTTGTTTCAAGGCTGGTACCTTGATGAAATGAGATCAAAGTAGCATGAGTTTGAAGAGCAGTCACTATTTTTTGTGAACCTTTCAGTAATGTGCAGCTGAACAAAAATGATGCAATCCCTGTGTTGTTGAGACGACAGCCCTTTGTCTTCACTGATGACAAACGTACTCACCAGTGGCTGTCAAGGGGTTTATCACTACTGTGTTTTAATTTTTTGTTAGGAGTACTTGAAGTACGTTTTTCAGATTTTTCAGTGGGAATTGAGCTGGCTAGAAGGATAAGGAGATGGAATGAATACATGATGAGAATTTGGATCAGAGACTCAGTGCTCTTTCTTGTCCATGTTTTGTCATGAAATTGTCCACAGAGAGAGAGAGAGAGTGTGTGTGTGTGTTTGCTGAAGCTTGTATAAGTTTGAACTTTGGTGAAGGACATATGTATCACATAAAGATATTTTGTTCAGAATTTGTTGTGGTTGGTATGCTTTGTCATTTAAGAATTCTGAAACCATGGCACACAAGCACAAGATTGTTTTTTTATTCAAACATGTCAATTTCAGCATATAGAATTAGAAATGTGAGAATATTCAAAGGAGAGAAATGAATGTTCCTTTCTCTGTGACAAAAGAAAACTAAAGGCCAATTGCTTTTCCCATGGAGGTATAAACGTGAGTTTTTGTGGGTTGCGGCAGTGTCCAACTCAGGTCGGCGCCAGCCTGGGTCCATATCGGACTATGATCCCATGAACCAACAGTTTGGGTCGGTGGCCTACCACCCCGAACCAGTGCGTCAGCCCCAACCTGCCTACCAGCCTCCCCCTCCTCGTAAGTGTGGCTGTCGGGGGTAGGGGTTTGGTTAGGATACAGTATTGTGTCTTTGCAAGTAGCTTTGGAACAGATGCTGTGCTTTGCTGTTGGAGGGGAAGGGTGAGATGGTGGGGTGGGTTTTTGTGTTTTGTTTTGTTTTTTGATTGTGTGTGTGTGTGTGTGTGTGTGTGTGTGTTTTCAGTCTCTGTAATAAAGAAAGAGGGATGAAGAAGGAAATGGTTAGCATATAAACTGTTGTTTGGTTTTTGTTACTTCAGAGTTTGCAGAAGTGAGATCATGAACTATATTGTTGGTTTTTGATTGGGGGTGGGGGAGTGGGAGGGGGGGTAACCTACCAGATTGAGTACTGTACTGTTGTTGTGATGATTATTTATTGAAACTGATTTCTCATTGAGAAAGTGCAAACCCATGTTTCTGTGAAAGAGAGAAAACTATGTTTGGGTGGGAGGGGGTTTTGGGATGGAGGGTTAAGTATAAGACTAGTGATCTCCTAACAACATTCTAATGGAACTGAAAGATCTTCTATGTTGCTCTGGGTTCATTAATGTTTGATTAAGAGCACATGCTGTACACAGGACTAGGATTCACATTGACTTAAAAGACTAGCACCCATTTCACCACTCAAGTGGTTGGTGGACAGGAGAGACAGCTTCCTGCATTTTGTGTCTGAGGTTCAAATCTGGACCTGTTGCTAGGTAGGGGGTATATATGACTGGGCCTTAGCCACTCAAGAATAATGATGATGATGGTAATGATAACTAAACAGTACGTGGATTTGATAAAGCGCAATTGTTTCAGGAGAAATTCATTGCGCAAGCACTCACTAATCATTGTCCAGTCATATTTTGTCAGGTTTGTTTCAGAAACAAGGAGACACAGCCAGCAAGGATACCTTTTTTTATTTTTAGTTTTTTTTAGTTTTTTTTTTTTTTTTTTTAGTCTGTAGTTCCCTGCTAACAGGTTGTAGGATTCATGAAGTCCTTGGTTCTAGAAAGTCACTGACTAATGTATGTACCGATTATTATGCTTGTAGTCTTTCAGAGCGGCTGACCCATCACCAAACAGAGGAGACTCCTGTGTAGTAAGCTTGTGCAGTGTGTTGTAAAACATCATTGCTAACTCAGGTCCTCTCTTTTTTTTTCTCTTTTTTTTTCTTTCTTTTTTTTTTTTAATGAAGCTTGTCCCAGACTGGTGTGCAAGTTGATGCTTTGAGTTCACATGTTGTGGTGCTGAAACAGATGTTTCACTTGCCCTCATCCTTCTCATGATTTCGTGTTTTTTTTTTTTTTTTTTTTTTTTTTTTTTTGGTCATCTCTTCTGTCCTTTTTGCTGAAATAGCATGGCTTCTTCTGTGTGAGAATGGCGGAACAGCAAAAACCAAAGACTGGCTTAAACATGATTTTCTGTTGATTTTTTTTTTTTGTGTGTGTGTGTTCAGTACCCTTTGCTCTTTTCTCATTTTCCTTCAGGTATGAGGAGAGAGGAGCGTGCATGTGAAAGCATGCTGAACACTGGCCATTGTGACAGCAGCTGTGTGTTTGTGTGTGTGTGTGTAAGCGTATGATTGAGGTTAGTGTGTACACTTTTGTAGTGGGTGTGTTGTGTGTCAAGAAATATTGTACATACAGTCTTGTTTCTGTCAGCTGTCCACCACCATTGTGCTTGCTGGAATGACCACACATAAACACTGCAGTAGAGTCAGATACCACCAACAACACTGCATATATGCATATGATGATATTTAAACATTGAAAAATGATTTGTTCTGTTGATTTGTTTGTCTGTGTTGTTTTATTTTAACTGTTGGAATTTTTAAGAAAAGGGGTGTGGTTGTGTCGGATTTGTTTCAAATTCACTTACTCATCCTTTTCTTTTTTCTTTTCTTTTAAAAAAAAAATTTTTCCAGAGCCCCAGCAGCCTCAGAGAAGTCGAGGGGTAAGTTGACTGTGAGAATTAATTGGTTGCGTTTATCTGATTATTTGTTGGTGTTTTGCGGAATAACTAAAAAGGAAAACAATGTTTTGTATTTTGTGGAATTGGGCAAATATATCATGACACAGGTAAAACCAGTATGGTGCAACACTAGTATTATAGAATTGTGGAATGGACAGTGTAAAATGAATGGGCACAGCGAAAGCTTTGGACTTCAAGTCTGAGGGTTCTGGATTTGAATCCTGATTGTGGCACCTGATGGGTTAAGGGTGGAAAATTTACTGATTGCCAGTACAACAGTTGTGCAAACTTGCTAGTGTCTGAACCCGATTAGTGTGTCTTCATAGAGATGATATTGCAGGCCACGTGTCGTCTGCTTTATAGCCGCAACATCTTGGCTTTTCCTGTGAATGATAACCACATTCCACAGTACACGCATGCTTCAAAAACACAATCCCCATTCACAGATAACAGCCATGGCAGACACACAGTTTCAGTTTTGAGATGTCAAAGTGTGGTACACTACACCACATCTGCTTTATTTAAAAAAAAAAAAAAAAAAAAAAAAAAAAAAAAAAATTAAAGAAAAAAAGCCAGACCTTTGTCACAAACCAAACACACTGGTCAGGCCTTTGGAGCTTGCCCCAGGTGTGTGTGTGAAACGAGCATAAAATGAAATAAAATGATGAAACAAATTAACAGATCTGATATACAAGTATATGCAGTAAGACATAAAAAAACAAATTGACAGATACATCAGTTAATGCACTAAGAGATTCAGAAATGAAGGATAGGTAGACAAGGACTGGAGGCCCACACAGAACCATAATGCTTTAATGCCTGCTGACCTGCGAAAGGCCCCTTCCCTGGACTCTTTCAAGTCCCAGCTGAATACATATCTTTGTTGTCTTGCATTTGAGTAACAGTTAGTCAAATTTGGGTCTTGTTTGCTGTTATATGAGGGATGTACTCCTTTTCCCAGTATTTTGTGTGTATGTGTGGGTGGAGGTGTTGTGTGTGTATGCATGTGTGCGCGCGCATGACTGTGATTGGGTGTGTACTGTTCATGATGTGAGGATGGTGACTTTTTTCATGGTTTATTCTTATTCTTATGACTGTTGCTTCTCTTTTGCAACAATAAACATGTAATTTGTGGAGCACCATGAATGAGTGAGTGATAGTTATTTTTAATTCTCTTCAGAATTGTTGAGCACCATGAGTGATTATTATTTTTAATTCTCTTCAGAATTGTTGAGCACTATGAGTGATTGTTATTTTTAATTCTCATCAGAATTGTTGTTTCTTTATTGTCATATTTAATTTGTGAAGCACCGTGAGCCACTCTGTGAGGGAACAGGGCTATAGACGAATACTACATTATCGTTAATGTTATTATTAATTCCCTGCTGCCCCCAGATGGTGTGCAAGGCCATGTACGACTACCAGGCGGCTGACACGGACGAGGTGAGCTTCAGCGACGGGGACATCATCATCGAGTGCCAGCCGGTGGATGCGGGCTGGATGACGGGGAGGGTGGAGCGTACGGGCCAGTATGGGATGCTGCCCTCCAACTACGTGGAACGCATCAACTAGACCACCCTCATGGATGGCCGCCAGGATTTTTTTTGTTTTTTTTTGTTGGTCAAATGGGGAGGGAGGAAGAGAAATGTGTTAATTGGTGTAATCGGCATGAGTTCCCTCCTGGTTTGGGGGTGGGTGGTAGGGGGGAGAGTGGTCAGAGTTCAGAGCCTGCCTGGGATCATAACTTTTTTTCGTCCAGTGGAAAGATGGTTGTGGGGGAAGCGGTGTGGTGGTGTTTGATGAATGAAAACACCACCACCACGATCCCCACTCCTCTCCATGCCTCTCCAGTGGGATTGACTGTACGTATGAAGAAGTATTTTTCATGAAAACATAAAGATTCCCCCTCTTGTTCCTCTTAGAATTGGCAGGTTATGTTTTAAACAGAGGTGTTTTCATCTCGAGTTTTATGTCAACTTTTTTTTTTTTTTTTTTTTTTTTTAAGTGGTGTGTTTTTGTTAGCATTAAGTCCCTCGTCTTCAATTATGAGTTCATCTCTCTGTTGGAAAAAAAGTGTCTCAACCATGCGATGAACAGACAACTTTGGTGGTTTTCTGTGTGTATGGAAATGAAAGAGGACAGGATGGAGGGAGGGGGGGGGGGGGATCTGGTAGAGATAAGATAAAGGAAAAAACACAATAATCCATTGAAGATTGGTCATGAAATAAACCATCTGAAAACAAAGAATGGAAGTAGTAAACTTCAAAACAAGTAATAAATGAAACTTTTTGAAAAAAAAAATGAAAAAAAGAAATTTCATGGAAGAATACCTAAAGGTCTGGTGGGTGGATTGTAGAGTTGAATACTATTGGTTTTTTGGGTGTTTTTTTTCCGATTTGTTACAGGGCAAAGAAAACATTTGAAAAGGGCTGTAGATTTCTTTGCATTTATAGTGGAAGTATTTGATAAATAAATATTGAAATTCTCCAGTGTTTGGCTGTTTTTTGGTTTGTTTTTTTCTGCTGTGGTTGTTTGTTGGTTTTTTTTTGTTTTTTTTTTTTTATAAATAGTGTTGGATGAGGTGTTAAAACATTTGGCCAGTAGGACTTTTATAATTGCATGAGTTGTGGTCATGGTCAGCTTTGGTGAATAGATTAGAAAGATGCACTGTCAGTGTGTTTTTTTTTTTTTTTTTTTTTTTTTTTTTTCTTCTCTTCTATATGAATATACATGATGGATATCAAAGAATAAAAAGTGATTGTGAAACAGGTTTTGGAGTGTATGTATTTTTTTTTTATGTGCATTTCTTTATGATGTCTCAGCCTCTGACCTGACTGATACATGGTTGCAAGAGCAATCTTAGCAGGGCCAAGGTTGCTCAGTGTTCTGAAGTTTCCTCCAAAGTTTTGAGGAATCTGCCTACCGTAGGAGGACAGTTCTTAACCTGGAGTGAACTTGGGACTGCCAACGTTGTTTGTGCAACTGCAGTCCAGAACCTATATCAACACTTTTTTTTTTTTTTTTTTGTGCCTGATTAGAATCAATAAGAAATGAGGATAGAGAGAGAATGAGTCATGACAACCTTGCCCTCTCTTACCCCCATCCCTTTGAAAATTTTGTTTATTAAAAGAAAGTAGCGGTGGAAAAAATCGCCCAGGGCATTATGGCCTGAAGACGACCCTACCCTCCCCGTCTGTTCTCAAACTGAAGATCACACACACACACCACCCCCCTAGGAGTGGAAGGTACCCCAGGCAGGTTTTAGGTGCCTGGACCACAATGTATCACTGGCTGGCTTTTTTATTATTAACTTTGCATCTTGCCGCTGCTGTGACCAGCTGATAAGCTTGGGCCGTTTGTTCCCGTAGTGTTGGCAAGGGAATGGGGTGGGGTAGGTGGGCTGAGAATGTTCCGGGAGGCTCTTTATGCAAAGCGTTTTGTTGTTGTGTTTTCTGTGTGTGATGGTGTGGTAATGGTGGACAGTTCAGCAAGACCGGGCAGTATGGGGAGTTCAGTAAGTGCTGTGGAAACCAAAGGACATGGCGATTTTTTTTTTTTTTTTTTTCCCTATCTCACCTAAAAACCCACTTTTGTTTGATCACATATTGTTGTTATTTTCGTTTGAAGATATCTGGCTTTTTCCCTGCCATCTTTGCCATTCTCATCCCCACTCCCACCACCATCCCCCACCCCTGTAAAACCAGCTCCCATGTGAATACAGATGTGCATAAATGATTTGAAGTCCGGGACTATAAAAGTTGTATTAGGTGAGGGATCTTTCTCATCTTGCTTGCTTTATCGTTCTGGGGTTGATTTTCCACCACCACAAAAAAAAAAAAAAAAAAAAAAAAAAAGTGGAAAAAAGGAAAGGTTTGAGGGACAAAATTGAATCTGACCAAAGCTTGAAGAGCACAAGAAAGCGATAGTGGGTTTTATGCCGGGATGGTGGGGACACAAGTTGGTGTGTGTCGGTACAGCCAAGCAAAGGAACAGTTTGGTTGATATGCTCCTTCCTTTTTCCTTCTTCCCGCCATCGTTGTGTTATGGTTCATGTCATAAGAGTGGTCTGATTTCACTCAGCATTTCAGCCGCCTACAAAATTTGATTTGTAGCAGTTGGCCGACTGTGAAAGTTTAAGTTCCTCAAAGATTATATGAACATTGAAAGAGGAATTCAAAAAATAGGAAAGAAAGCAACAGCAGAGTTGTGCTTTCTTCTTTCAGTCATTTTAAAATCAAACTATTGTTTTTTTGTTGTTGTTTTTTACATGAAATTTCTTAACACCAGAAACAAACAAACCAAATTTCAAACCCCCAAAAGTTACACTGAATTCTTTCGAGTCATTTTAAAATCAAACACCATTTGTTTTTTGGGGGTGTGTGATACAGAATCAACAATCATGGTGGTATCTGCCTTTTGTCATGATTTGTAACTGTGTCACTGAATATTCAGCGTTTGTTTTAATGGCAATGGTTTTCCTTTGTGTTCTACGCCTACCCCCCATGTCTGGCCCTCTTTCCCCCACCACCATACAGACACCCCCATTGTCAAATTGATTGCGGTTTTTTTTTGTTTTTTTTATTATTGTATCAGTTACAGGAGTATGCTAGCAACGTGTATATTCTTGCAATTTCTGTACATGTTGGCATGTATACTTGATGTCACGATATGGGAAGTGTACCGTTGGGGAAATGAGTTGAACTTTATCCTCCTGTATTCCTCCCCATGATAAGGAAAAGAGGACGTATTTACTCTGGCAGGGTTAATATATTATTGGATGTATTCTTGTATATGATGAGAGCGAGAGGGTCTTGTTAGAGATTGTTGTTTGTTTGATGAATCAAATGGATGGCGTGTGTGTGTGTGTGTGTGCATTGAAGGGAAGCAACTGGTGTGTGTCTTTGTGTTGCTTGGAAATGATTGCCATTTCTTCTTCTTCTTATTTTTTTTCTTCTTTTTTTTTTTTTTTTTTAATCTTGTCCATTTGAGAAAGTCATCATAGGTAGTGTTGTATGTTTTTTTTAAGGTGGACTCTGGCTTGTTTTGTTTGTGGTTTGTGTGAATAGAATTGGAATAATAATGCAAAGTTTAGGAAATGGATTGCTGTAGTGAGGATTGCGGAGAGGGATTGTCACAGAGGAAGAGGCGAAGGATGTTGGAGGCTGGGGTGGGGGGTAGAAACCGGGGGAGTGGGGAAAGTGCTTTTAAACGGCAGAATGAGCCTCAGTCGTTTCAGCCTAGTTTTCAGTGCTAGAAACTTTAGATTTTGTTTTGTGTTTGTGTTTTGTTTTTATTTTTATTAATTTTTTATTTTTTAAATATTTTTTTTTAATTAGATGGTTGACCATGTGATAGGTCATAGAACAGATCAGGTTATTTTGTTTTGCCGTGGTTTTTTTGTTGTTGTTGTTGTTTTTCGTTTTTTTGTTTTTGTGAGGATCAGAATTATTGTAGTCTTAAGATTAAAAAAGAAAAAAAAGAAAAAAAAAAAGAATCATTATTTCATATTGCTCTTCACAGTAGAATGTATTGTTGCATTAATATGTTTATTTTGTAATCATAATATTCCAGCTTTGATTTTTTTTTTTTTTTTATTCCCCCATTTTAATGCTTGTTTTGTGTTTTTTTTTGTTTTTGTTGTTTTGGTTTTTTTTGTCCTGAGTTTCAGGCCAATTACAGTTATTTTCTGTATTGTGTTTTTTTTAAATTTTTGTTTTATTTTATTTTTTTATTTTTTATTTGGTTGATTGTATGGAAAATTTGAGCATTAGTCCAATTTCAAAACAATTATATTTTCATAATTGTGTAAAAATTCATTTTTGAACTTTTTTTTTCGATCATTTTCTGTGTTGTGTAAAAATTCATTTTTGTTGATAGTGTGGGAAATTTGTGCATTAGTCCTGTCGTCTGTTGCTTCTTGCCATGATGATGCTGTTTTACTATGTGGTATTCTCTCTTTGACCGAGGGCTTGTCTGCCATTGTCCAGTGTTTCTGCCAGTAGATTAGGAGTGAGTGTTTCTTCTTTTTTTTAAACTTCTGTTTTTTTCATGTGGGAATGTCTTTATATTCTTTAAGAAAAAAAAAATCATGGATGTGTCTGTTGTGTTCTTGCATAGATATAAATCGATTCATAATTCTGCTTGTGCTTGCATGTTTGTGCGTACACAATACACAGTAATAAACAAAGATATAAAGTCGCACAAGTACATTGCTCTGGATTTGTATTACTCAGTTTTAACGCCTGCATATCAAAACTTTACAGATTAATTAGGTGTGAAATCTCCAACAAAAACTTTTTTTCCCATTGGAAAGGCTGCATAATAGGTTATGTCCCTTGCAGCAAATCATCTTTGATCAAGCTAGGAAGAAAATATCACTGTGAAACAGCCCATGAAATGCATTGAAATACCAAATGGCTGGAGATACTCTTGCAGACTGTGTGCTGAAAACTTGAATTGGTGAATATCATCTGATTTCTAGCACTAGCAGTCCGGGGACGACGTTACCATGCCAGTCTTTTGCTTCAACTAAAAGGCATATGAAATATTCCCTGTCACCTGCATTGTCACTGTAGATAATGTTTCAGCCAAGAGAGAAGAGAGATGGAAGCAAGTGAGGGTGGATTAAGTACCCATTGAAAATGCATGCACGTATTTGAGAGAGCATTGTTCACCCGCTGTCATGCTCCTGACATTGATACAGCTTGTCAAGTTTCATTCACATGCAACCCCCCTCCCCCAGGTCCCCCCCACACACACACACACATGCACGGTCAGCTACGCACACTGCTCCTCCTGTCTCCGCCTCCTTGCTAGCGTAGTAAAGAGAAGTGATGGACAGAGGTATGATATGTGGTATGGCTGACAGAGGTTGTAAACTGTTGCAGTATGTCATCTCTGTGCTGTGTATGTAGGGTGTGGAGTGAACCATCCTGGTTTCCACTGCCCTGGTACTCACTCTAATCACTCTGCCTGTCGCTCTTCACACATCCTGTGCTATCTGACCAATTACTATGGTTTGCTTTTTTGGGTTTTTTTTTTTTTGTCCTCCTCCTTTACAGGTGTCAGGGAGAAAGAAAAAAGATGAACAAAGAACAAAACAGAAAAAAAGGCATACAGTATTTTTATGTTTGTGTGTATGTAGTTGCCATAATTTTAGTGTTTGTTTATATACTGTGGATATGTCCATGTTAGGATCCATGCTCTTTTTTTTTCTTTTTTTTTTTTCTTTTTTAAGCTACTTCTCTAGCAGAAACAGCTCAAACTTATCTCCAGCTTAGTAATGTAGTCTATAGCAAGGGTCTGATTCTCTCAACATGGGAAGGTAGCTTGTGGCACAGTGTTTTCTTCTCTCTTTTGAACGACTGTGGCGCTGCAGTATTGTGATGCACTGTTCCTAGGGAGAGCGGTCCAGAATTCATACCAAGAAATCTTGTGATGAAAGAGTAATACAATACAGTACAATACGATGATGCAAAACACAAGAGGAAAAAACTTTGAACCCACTTGGGAGAGGAGAAGTTGTGTACTTGGACTTGTAGAGTCTTCAAAGCAAAGTACAATACATCACATTGTGTGTGTTGGGTGCTGAAGTGTTAGGTACAGGCATGATTTGATACTTCATTATGAGTAAGGGGGGAAATGGCTTATAGTTTTCTGTTTGCAGTGTTTTGAACAATGTTGCTGAAGAAAGATGTAAAAGAGTATTGCTTTTTTTTCTTAATTTTCTGTGACAGTTCACAGTGAAGTCCAGTAAAAACAGAGAAAAAAGTCATAAGTTTTTCCTTTTTTGCGTTTTTCTTTTAATGTACTATTTGCTTACATTGAAATAATGCTTAAGTAGAAATGCATGTTGGCGTTCCCTTTGAATTTGTGCCAATCTTTTTTTAATCAAGGTATTGGCTCCCCACCAAAGTTACATCTTTTGATTTTTATTTTTTTTTATTTTTTTTTTTACTTTGTCAACAAATCTTTTTGAAGCATAATGTTTAAGTATGGATTCCAGATCCCCCACCCCACCCCCCACTCCTCTCCAAAGCCCCCATACCCTGGCCCCTCTCCAAATTCTTGTTAACATTTGAAATCTTTTTGCTCTCTTGGGGTCATACTGGATAAGGTGTGTTCTTTTTCCTTGTAGATATGTGGACAGATCAGCTGAAGAGGCATTGTCTTGCCATGACCACTGCAGTCTGCACGCCTTAGGACAAGAAGAGAGTGGAGTCAGTGGTGTTGCTATGTGGTCATTCTTTTTTCACAGCTGAACATTCTTTGTACATGGCTAAGCATGCGGTTGTGAGTTTGTGCAGTGTACCATCATCATTGTATTTCTCAAACCTTGACTCATTCACAGTTAATTCGACTTGAAACTAACCCATATTTGAACTGGGAGGTTTCTGCTCCTTCACTGGATTTGAATGAAGAACAGTGCTGTCATTTTTCTTCTTCAGTAGTTCTATGAAAAATAATCACACCTCTCTTTGTCTTGTTCTTTGCTTTGTCTCTGTCACTCTCAGGGCTATGTCATTGGCATGTGTATGGTTTTTATGGTAATCTGCGAGGCATATACATGTACAAACTATACTCCAAGAGCTCTATATGTATTGTTCTCCGTCATTCCTGTGCATGGCTCATAGCTTGCAATGTAATGTATTTCATGTTTGCAGTGATATTTGATGAGAAAATATCTTTTTATTTCTCTTTGTTAGTTATTTACACTGTACAGCTTTTGTAAACTAAACAAAACAAAAAAACAGAAGAATCAATTGTGGTAGTTTTTCCTCCCTCCTTTCCTTGTGCTTTTGCAGCTCGGTGGAGGGGAGAGAACTGTGATTCTGAAGTATTCTGTCTGTGTGTTGTCTCTCCCTGTTTCTGACCACATAGTGCATGGGTTGTGGTTGGAAAGTGATGATGTTATGTACAGGGCGGTACGCAAGAATGGCATCACACACCGTTGTGTACAGGACAGAATTCTGCTTATTCAGCATGAGCGCTGCTCTGTTGTGTCATGCTGTCCCTGAGGAGAGCAGCCCTAAATTCACCTGGAGAAATCAGTTGTAACAAACAAGTACAGTATGTTGTCCGTCAGTCCACTCATGGGGACAGAGAACAGTACAGAAAACCACGGTACAGGGGCTGAGTTGTGCAAGCTGTCCAAGCAGCACAAAGTTTGCTTAAGCGTTCAGAATTTCCCCAAATCTGTCAAACTGGCTAAGACTGAAGAACATTAACGCAAAGCTAATTCAGTACTGCTGAGATCCCTCGTGCAACACAGACGTGGTTGTGCTGCACCATATTGTTAATTTGAAGGTAAATAAAGATACAGATATATTATGGGAGTATGCAGAATAAGAGAAGAGTTATTGGAAAGTGGGGGAGGGGCAGAGTAACCCAACCAACTGGTAGAAACTTCTTTTGGTCAACTCTTGCATCTCTTCCCTCATCTTTGAATTTACACTGGAGTAGGGGATATACTCTTGCATTCATAATCTTAGAATTTTCTCTCTGTCCTGTGAAAAGGGCTCTGCAGTTTCATATATTCACGTATGGCTCCACCGGTATGCATGGCTTTTTTTTGTTATTTTTGTGGGAATAATACTGCGTTTGTAGTCCTGATTTGTGTGCCCAGTGTGAGCAAGATTGTGTTAGTGTTGGTGCCATTTCTGCATTGTCGAATGTCAGCTGATATTATGATACATAAGTCTGTGCTATTTTTATATATCACTGATGATTGTACCTAGCCTAGTGATGTAAATAATGTCTAGAAGTGTACTGCCAGTGTATGTCCTATGCTTGAATAGTCAGCTACATGCAGTCGTTGTTTTTCAAAAAGTGGTGTTTTGGGGTTCATCTTTCAGTACTAGGGGTATTACTGGCAGGTATTTGTGTTTGGCCGTTTCTACTTTCCTTCTGTCTGTTTATCTTTCTGTGGGTTTTGAAATTATTGTATTTTCACTTGAAATTGATTTCGCAGAAATATTTCTGCATTTTGTTTTAGTACCATGTGGAGTACTATTGGGCTTGAATCTGAACATAGTTTCTTTTTCCAATACGGAATTTTCCCGGCTGAGTCATTCAGAGAATCTAATGGTGGTTTTATCTTCCAGAAATATTCAGTAAGAAAACAAATGCTCTTGCAGGCACAGAAAAGAGTAGAACTGCACTACAGTAATACATTCTCCATTGTGAGAGCATCTGGAGTTGCACATATAGAGAAATCTGCTTTGACAAAGAGTAATACAGCATGATACAAAACAGTATTTAACCTTTTTGGCTTGTAAGAAAGGAGAGAGTAGGAGTGATCAAGTTCAATGTATGCATGCAGCTGATGGGTTGTGCAAGACACATCTATACATTTTGAGCTTTTTGGTTTCTTCAGTCTTGACATTTACTTTGACCATATTGTGAATGGAATCGAATCTCTGTCCTACCACTTCACTTTTGTCAAACTGGTCTTTTTTTCTCTTGCTTGTGGATATTTAAATTGCAGTTGTTGTAACACCAAAGAGTTTTGACAATAAAGCAACCACCCAGCATGTCTTTCGGCTTTCAACAGAATTGTAAAAAAAAAAAAAAAAATTTTAAATCTCATAAAAAACTGAAAAAGTGAAAATCAGGATAGACAATTTGTTAACTGACCTGGGTGTTAAGCTATGAAAACACAAGGGAAAAATGGCTAACAATGCTTTCATAAACTGCATGGGGTATGTGGCATGTATTTTGGGTTCAAGTCAACTTGATTCTCCAAAGAAATTCACATGTGGTTGTGCTACGCATGCTCACAATCCAAAACATTGAATGGCATAACTGTGTCCTGAAATGGCTGATAGGGTATTTGACTCGTAGAGTATTGGTGGTATTTTCTTTTAAAGAAAGCGACTGGTGGTTTGGGGAGAGAAAACTTGCATAGTGGATGTGTGATATATGGGGAAAAAAAAACCAATCGGCTGTCAAGGTGTTTTGAAATGTTTGTCCTCGGTGTGATGGTGATACTGTATCAGAATGATTGGATTTTGATTTGCTATTGTAACTCACCTGTCTTCAGTCTAACCATCTCATTTTCCTGCAGCACAGTTACCTGTTTTTGTTTGCTTTTCATGGTTTTGTCCCTTTTTTTCTCTCCCTTTTTTGCTTGGCGACGCTGTGCTGTCTTTTCCCCCCCATGAATGATAAATATCACATTAGTCCTGTTGTGTACACTGTACAGTGAAGGAAATGCGTGAACATATGTGAATACTTTGTTTTTGTGGTCATTATACAGGTACGAAAGGGCTTATTACTCTACAGAGTTGTGTATTATTATTGGCACTTAGTGGAATGACTGTATTTTAATATTCAGACTTGTCCAGTCCTCTTCGGTTAGTCGCCTACAGCTTTGTTTTTTGTTTTGTTTTTGTTTTTCTCTCTCTCTATCTCTCTCCTCTGATTTGCAGTTTGAGAGTTCATCGCTTCTGCCCTGCAGAGAGTAAATAAACCTTCTGCCTCACTCAGTGTGTGCTTGTGTTAGTCGTTGTGAGCTAGATAAACGACACATTAAGTGCAGAGCAAGATACCGACATGCATGCAGCACACAGAAGATATAACACCAACATAAGCAGCACACAGCAGTGTACATACAATACCGACACGTGAAGCACACATAATCTGAACACATGTAGCACTTGGCAGTGCACATATAATGCCAACACATGCAGCTTGCAAGAGTGTACTTTATAATGCCAACACATGCAATACACAACAGTGCACATATGATAGTAACATGCAACACAGCAGTGCACAGATAACATCAGGGCATGTAACATTCAGTCCAATATCATCTTGGATGAACAGACTATACATAAATGAATGAACAAACATGTAACATGCAGCAATGCCCATATAATAACATGCAGCACACAGCAATCCACACAATACAAACACATGCAGCACTCAGCAGTGCATGTATAATATCAACACATGCAGCACATCCCGATCCTTATGCCAACAAATGCAGCGCACAGCATTGCACATATGATTTGTACACGTGCAGCATACAGCAGTGCACATAAAATACCAACACATGCAGCAAACAGTGATCCACATAATAACACATGCAGCAGTGCACATACAACACATTCAGCACACAGCAGTGCACACATACCAACACATCAGCACACAGCAATGCACATATATCAAACATGCAGCACACCAATGCATGTATGTAACACAAGCGGTATACAGCAGTGGACTATAATGCCAACACATGCAGCACATAGCAGTGCACATTTAACAACACACAGCAGTGCTCATATAAAACCAACATACACAACAGTGCACATAATACCAACACACACAGCAGTATATATATCTTCTTGGTAGTTCATCGGTTTCGATGCACTGCTCATCCATTGTGGACTCGCAAGTGGCTGTCAGTGGAGTCCAATTCATGAACAGCATGGTCGTTCACAGTGGGGGCAGGGGATCTGTCCTGGTTCAACTGGTTACGGACCTCCGTGATGCTTGTAATACCAACACTTGCAGCACACGGTAGTGCACAATGAGACACTGACACATGGGGGAGAACCAGTACAATTTCAAGAAGCAGGCATCCCTGTCCAGAATGATGATTAATGATTGTTCAGTCAAACTGGAAGCGATGCGTCAGATAGGCCTAGACTGCAAATCATTTCCACATCACCACATGACCAACAATACCACCCAACACACTTAGATTACAAATGTATTTTATCACTCGTTGCCACAACTAATTTCTCTGTGAATATCGGGCTGCTCTCCCTTGGGAGAGTGCCCCACTACAGTGCAGCCCCACCCACATTTATTTCTTTTCTTTTCTGCCTGCTAATCAGTGTATTTGTTTTCGTTTCAAAACGGAGTTTTCTACAGAATTTGCCAAAGACAACCCTACTTTTGCTGCCATGGGTTCGTTTACGTGCGCTTAGTGCATGCAATGCACGAGACCTCTGTTTAATGTCTCGTCTCTTCAGAATGACTGACATCCATCATCATTCACTGCTGTCTAGTGGAGAGGGGTGGGGGGGTACTGGCGAGTGTAGGATTTGATTCCGTGCGCTCAGATTTTCAAGTCTTGCCTCCAAGGAGGACGCCGGGCGGCGTTACTACAATAGATCACCACTCCACTGTTCCTTAGAGTCAAGTCTTACAACAACAACAACAAACCTGGGGGATGGGGGTGGTGTGGGTTTGAAAACTGCATGTCCATCATATAATTGTATCGACAGTCAGTGACTTGAACGCTGTTAAGGGGATAACTAGACCTGTTGGCCTCGAAGAGAGTGTCAATATCCCAAAATCTCATCAATGACTTGAACGCTGTTGAGATAACTAGATCTGCTGGCCTCGAAGAGAGTGTCAATATACCAGAATCTTATCAGCAGGATCAATACCAGTTGTACTTCAGACAACAGCTGGAACTGGTTTCAGTCCAAGCACACAACAACAACTCATTTGAATCCCGTTGCTGAAAAATAATTTCATGTAAACTGAACTGCAAACATCTAGGATATTCACTTCTTTCAACTGCATATCATGTATTTATAAGTAATACAGTCAGTTTCAAGGTAGCGTTTAAGTGTGCGGACTGAGCTTTAATACGCTACATCGTATCTTTTGTTCAGTTTTTGTTTTGTTTTTTTGTTTGATTTTAAAAACACTTTTTTGTTCTTCCACAAGAACAGACGCCTGGCCGACGCAGAGACCCATCCCTGGCGACTGGGAGCAAAACACACACACACACACACACACACACACACACACACACACACACTGTCACGCCTCGTGGCATTCATTTGTGCGCGTGTTCGTCTTCCTCTCCCTTTCCACTCTCCCTTCCCCTCCTCTCCCTTTCTCCTCTCCCTTTCTCCCTTCTTCTCTCTCCCCCTTTTTGCTTCAAAGTTTTTTTTGGTGTGCTCAGTTCAATGTTGAACTGATGCACGTGAAATTCGTGTGATGTATGTCTTACTCCTTCTCGTTCTGAGCTCCTGTGTGAGGTTCGGAAGTAACATCGTTTAGAACGAAGAGTTTTGCTTTGCTTTTGGAGCCGAGCATTGGTTGGAGACGGGTCTTCTTCTTCTTCTTCTTTTGTTCGTGGGCTGCAACTCCCACGTTCACTCGTATGTACACGAGTGGGCTTTTACGTGTATGACCGTTTTTACCCCGCCATGTAGGTAGCCATACTCCATTTTCGGGGGTGAAGGCGGGTCACCGTGCCAGCAAGTGAGCTGTTGGGTGCCCTCTTGACAGGATTTGTCACGGTGGGGTTCGATTCCTGTGTGATTCCCTTCTTCCTCTGTGTGGGTCTGTGTTCTGTGTTTTCTGTTGGGCCAGTGGTGTGCCTGATTCCTGGTGACAGGTGAGGGGGAAGTAGTATAGTTAGTTGTCCTCGTGGTGTTAGTGTTGTAACTTGACATCTGTTGGTTTTGGGTGTGTATGAGGTTAAGGGAGGTGTTTTATCGAACATCTTTTAAATCCGGTATTCTTTTACAAGTTTCTGAATATTTTGGGATAATTTATAAGGTTGTGTTTAGGGTTATTTTGACATGTATTCAGCTCGGTTTATTGTTTCAAATATCTTCTTTACAATGAAAACTGTCTAAATTTCCCAAAACATTTTGTGTCGTGTTGGAAATGTAATACGAAGATTGTAATATTACTTTGAGTTTTGTTTCTGTCGTTCAAAACTAGCAATATAAATAACGACAAATTGTCATTTAGGGTAAATGTCTCTTGCGTATTGTATGCGGGTTTAACTCCTTCATTATTAGAGAAACAATAATGGGCGGTTCCTGTATTTTTGGCGTTGGTAGTTTTTGCGTGGAAGTGACTGTATATGATATATCCACATGCTCCTCAACATAGCTTAATATGTATTGCTTTGGAAAGGTCGGAGGGAGGGGTGTAGGTGGGGGGGGGGGGGTAGTCTTTTGTAGAAGAGCATAGTCTCCAGAGACATGGGAGTCTACAGATTTTTCCCTGTTATTTTTTTCCTGTGGGTTTCCCCTGTCTGCCATCCCGACGGAACTCCAGGATTCGCCTCTGCAGTGGTCTTCGTTCCCCCTTCCGCCCTGTTCAACCCAAAGTCCCTCACGCCCCACTCCCTTTCCCAACCTCTATATTCCCAAGAACTTCCTTGTCCAGTGTATCCGTCCTTTGATACTTTCCTCACTTCGGCAGGCATGTGACTTCAGGCCTCTAGTGGGTTCATTACCACTGGTCGTCCACGGATGGGTTTGACTTTGGTTCAAGTGAAATAACGTTACATAGAACTGGTACTGCGCTGAGTTGCTCAGTCCCCTCCCCTGGAAAGAAAGTAGTGTTGCTGAAGGCTTGGGGTGTACCGGTCAGCGAGCAGTGAAATGCATTCCCTTGGGGACTGCTACGGATGCCGACTGAATTGGCCCAGCCAAGGCTGGAGACGTGAACACCCCAGGTTTTTGTTTGGTATTGTTTTTTGGTTGTTGTTTTTTCCTGTCAGCCAGCACTTTGGTCTTTGTCAGTGGTCTTTGCCCAGTCAGTCGGACTCTCGGGCATTCCTCGTTATTGTCAGTGAAGTATTTCCAGTTTCAGTCGCAAGGAGGCGTCACTGCCGTGCGTCAGTTTTGACAAACCCATATGTGCAACACCACACTGAGTGACTGATCTGCTTGGCACTGAGGTGCCTGACAGCAACATGTAACTGGCAAACGCGATAGTCGGGCCTTGGGTGCATGCACATGTTTGTGTACCCATCAGAGGGTCTTCTACATAATGTCTATTGCCACCCGTCTGAGAGGACAACACGTGTGGGTCAGTCTTTTTCAGTACGCCAAGTGCGTGCTTGGTTGATCGTCCAGTCAAATCCAAACGACGACAGACACGCACTCAGTTTGATTTTACAGACCTTGAACTTGGGAGAAAGGACGAGAGCTGGAATCGAACCCAGACTACACACACTATGCTGGCAGATAAGTCTTACCATAATGCCACCTTCTCATAGAAGAAGTAGGAGACATACATTATTAGAAGGGGCGTAACCGCATATTATTTCTTTTTTGGTTTCCTTAATATCTTCCCTTGATATACATCACATGACTCAATTCACGTGACAAAAACGGCCTGCTTGAGAGAGACTGAGAGAGAAGAAAATGGAAGGCGTCAACTTAAAACGTTGTCTTCCTTTGCTGATGCTTGCTGTATCATGCCAGGCTGTGCATTATACTCCGGACTGGAAGTCTCTGGATTCTCGGCCTTTGCCTTCGTGGTATGTTCAAATCGCCAAAAAACTTGGTTTGTTCGACACCGGATTGTTTGGGTCTCGATCAACATCAAGGTTTATTTTTGTCGAAAAGTTACCTAATGACTACGTAACCGCAAGTAGATAAATCCTTACTTCTCATACACTTGTCTTAGTTCATAGTGTTGTGAAGCGAATTATTTTCGGTTCATATTCGTTTGTGTGTGTGTGTGTGTGTGCGCGCGCGCGCGCGCGCATGAACAAATTCAAAGACTGGAATGAATTGCTGCTTGTGCCAGAGGAGAGTACCAGTATTATTAAGGAAGAAGAACTGGTGATTGTGGGTTCATGAAATGTAATCTAAGAAGCAGTTCTTCCGTTGATGGGACCAAATGTGATAGCAGGCAAGCCCTGACACTGTGCAGTGCCCATGAACTATCTTGCCAGTATGCCAGTCATGGGCAGCTTTCTCGAGATGTTCCATGTTTCCAATGGAGTTTCAGGAAGTGTGAAAGCATGTGACTTGATCATTCTGTTGTCTGTATCACATCAGGTTTATAAATATAAAAAAGAAAGTTAGGGAGGAGGTTAGGTGGATGTTTGAATTTGCAAAAAAGAAAAAGAAAAAAAGGAAGGTTCTTTTTGGTGCATTGTGATGTTTAACAGGTTAAAGTTTACTGTGTTTGAAGATCCCACAACCCTTTTAATTTTATGGCCATGGGAGCAGTGAATTCATACCCAGTGTCATTATGTGTCTCTGAGGACTCGGCATAGGAACTCGGGGGTAACTGGTCTCCTTCTTCCGCTTGGCCACTTAGTGCAAAACATCGTTGAACAGTCAGCAACAAACAACAGATATTTTGTAGTAACACCATCAAACACCAAACGGTACAAGAATTCCTTTGTTAGAACAACAGTGGAGCGGAATAACCAGCCTGGTGACGCTATCAAGTCAGCTGACTTCAGGCAGACGGTCCAGAGCCAACACCACTTGCCCTACTCTGGTGTGCAGACACCCGCACCCCCTCCCCGTTGTAGTTGTGGTCAACCCTTGGCTTCATCAATTCATTTACCCAGATCCAGACCTTCCCTGACTGAAGAGTGAAGTCAAGTACAACTCTAAGTACTCATTCACACCTGGGTGGAGTGAGGTGAATCAGTAAGGTGCCTTTCCCAAGGAAGCATCACCATGCTGAAATGGGGCCCCGAACACTGGTCAATAACTTGACTATTGGAATACTAAAAAGATACGGTTATTCTTCTTCTGCGTTCACTCGTATGCACACGAGTGGGCTTTTACGTGTATGACCGTTTTTACCCCGCCTTGTAGGCAGCCATACTCCGCTTTCGGGGGCATGCATACTGGGTATGTTCTTGTTTCCATAACCCACCGAACGCTGACATGGATTACAGGATCTTTAACGTGCATATTTGATCTTCTGCTTGCGTCTACACACGAAGGGGGTTCAGGCACTAGCAGGTCTGCACATATGTTGACCTGGGAGATTGTAAAAATCTCCACCCTCTACCCACCAGGCGCCATCACGGTGATTCAAACCCGGGACTCTCAGATTGACAGTCCAATGCTTTAACCACTCGGCTATTGCGCCCGTCGATACAATTATAAGTACGATGATCATGATGTGATTAGACAGACACAAAGGTAGGAGTGTGGAGTGATGGCCTAGAGGTAACGAGTCCGCCTAGGAAGCAAGAGAATCTGAGCGCACTGGTTCGAATCACAACTCGGCCGCCGATATTTTCTCCCCCTCCACTAGACCTTGAGTGGTGGTCTGGACGGTAGTCATTCGGATGAGACGATAAACCTAGGTCCCGTGTGCAGCATGCACTTAGCACACTTAAAAGAATCCACGGCAACAAAAGGGTTGTTTCTGGCAAAATTATGTAGAAAAATCCACTTTGATAGGAAAAACAAATAAAACTGCATGCAGGAAAAAATACAAAAAAATGGGTGGCGCTGTAGTGTAGCGACGCACTCTCCCTGGGGAGAGCAGCCTGAATTTCACACAGAGAAATCTGTTGTGATAAAATGAAATACAAATACAAATAAATACAAAGCCTGATTGATCAGGTGATTGTGATGGCTGATGTTGACAAAGTTATTGATGATGCTTAGTTAAGAACAGAGTCCAGGTAAGTGGTCAGTTAAAGTAACAGCGTATAGTCTCTCACAAAACGAAGTTGCATTAATAATGTGCTACTTTTACTAGTGATAGTTTAAATAGTTTGATTATTAGCATGAAATCATCATTAGTATTAGTTCATTGTAATTTTGATGATCAAAATTATTTTAACATATATTGTTGAAAAAAGCAAACCTATTTTAACCACTACTGTTCAGATATGATACAGCACACTGTGAGATTATAGCACATTGTTTTATGTTTCTACAGTGAGTACTCAGTTCTAAAAAAGGACTTATATATAATCCAACAGAACATTTTAGACTTCTAACAATCTAAGTACTACAAGTACAGCACTCGCATTTTATGATTTAACACATAATTTTTCTTTAATTTAAACGTTTCATTTTCATGGATTTCTGCAAATTATTAACAAAGTTGAAATCTATGATCTATCTATCTGTCTATTGTTTAAATACCTTTTTTTTAACCCATGAAAACATGAAATAAGTTTGGGAGAAGTTGTCTTTTGAGTTCAAAATGTAATTTTGCACACACACACACACACACACACACACACACACAACAAACTAACCAAAAACCAAAACGAAATGACAAACAAATCTTGCATGAATCTCTCTTGCTTTCCAAGTTCTTTGATATTCAGTGATGCTACTGCATTCACCAGGTATGACCAAGGCAAGATAGGCATCTTCCTGCACTGGGGAGTTTTCTCTGTGCCGTCCTTCGGCAGTGAGTGGTTCTGGTACCACTGGCAGACTCAGAAGCTGCCAGCCTACACCTTCTTCATGGAGATGAACTACAAGCCAGACTTCACCTATGCTGACTTCGCTCCGCAGTTCACAGCCGAGTTCTATGACCCGTATCGGTGGACGGACATCTTCAACAGCTCTGGAGCCAAGTGAGTTTGTGTGTTTCTGATGTAGAAGGGTTTGAACTGACCAATTATTCACAGCAGGTTTCATTTAAAAATGGAAATAGTCAACAGTCTCTCTCTGTGTCTGTCTCATGATTTTTTTAATGATTTTTTTTTTTTATAAAGAATTATTTTTAAATTCTATAAATCTTATCTTTATACAGAGTTTAGGTTTTGTTCAGCACACAATGGGTCATTTGATTTGTTCACCACAAAATCAATGGGTCATTTTAAAAATCAGTGGGTCAGGAAAAATATCCCTTTCTTCCTTCCTCATTGGCAATCCTTCAAGCCCCCATACCACACCACACAATGTGTTTCTTCATTTGTACATTTCTCTCTCCCTCTCTCTCTCCCTCTCTTGCTCTCTCGCTGTCTTGCTCTTTCTCACTCTCTTGCTCACACACACACACACACACACACACACACACACACACTCTCTCTTAATTTCTCTTACTGAGATGATAAAGTTATTCTGATTCTGATTGTGTGACTCTCTGTGGCATCTACAGTGGGAGAAACAGGAGGAACACCCAGACACTAAGTAACATTTTATTTCAATACATGTACTGTCACTCACGGTGACAGTCTTTAGGTCTTGCACACACCATGTGTACAAGGAGAAACCAAACACATTTAATTACACATACTTAATCGTGACCCAACTAGTGCAGACTCCGGCAGGGGTCTGACATTCCTGTCCTGTGCAAACTACTATCCACCTATGTGGAGAAAACGAAACTACGGCCGATAACCTTTCGGAAGTAGGTAACCTCCACTTTGTCCCGCTGGCTAGCGCCCTCTTTTTCCGGCAGCCATCATGACTCCTGTTCCTGTGCTCTTCATACGGCTAAGTTTTTTCTTATTTTCTGCCAGTCTGTCGATTCTCTGGCGTTCTTGTTTGTTAAATTATGTCTCCAACCAGGTCACATAATTATGTAGCTCGTTTGGGGAATCGTGCTAAAATTAAGGCGCGATCGCAATCGATTCGCTGACACTCTGGGCCCTCTACTCCTGGCCCTCTCAACAACGCCAGCCCGCCGCCTCCTCCATATGTGTGTCCTTTGTGGGATGGGGATGAACCTAAGAAGCAATATATATATATATGCTCTATCTATCTATAGACAGACAGATAGGATGTATCATACTATAGATATATATAGATATAAAGATATTTGTATAGCTATAGATAAATATGAGAAGTATCATGTAATTGAAATTTTTGTACAATAAACATACATGTAAATAAACCAGATGCTTTTTCAGTTCTCAGTATCGTTTAATTATGTTATGAATTATAACAAGATATGTAATAAACAAGATGCCTTCTGCACGCACCACCAGATTGAAGTTGTATCCCTCCCCTTTTCCTTCTTGCCTTATCACCTTTCCCTTGTTCCTTCCTGCTTTTGTTCATTCATTCTGTCATTCTTTCATTCTTTCTTTCCTAAACTTACTGTGCGCCAACAGCAAAGAGAGCTGATCAAAAGAGAGAGCTGATCAATAAGATCAATAGTTTCTCCACTGCAGTGGAAATTAATTTTCACTTTAGCTTAGTCTTTTGTGAAGGACAATAACTCTCAAAGTTAAAGGAGGCTTCTTCTTCTGCGTTCGTGGGCTGCAACTCCCACGTTCACTCGTATGCACACGAGTGGGCTTTTACGTGTATGACCGTTTTTACCCCGCCATGTAGGCAGCCATACTCCATTTTCGGGGGTGTGCATGCTGGGTATGTTCTTGTTTCCATAACCCACCGAACGCTGACATGGATTACAGGATCTTTCACGTGCGTATTTGATCTTCTGCTTGCCGTATACACATGAAGGGGGTTCAGGCACTAGCAGGTCTGCACATATGTTGACCTGGGAGATCGGAAAAATCTCCACCCTTTACCCACCAGGCGCCATCACCGTGATTCGAACCTGGGACCCTCAGATTGACAGTCCAACGCTTTAACCACTCGGCTATTGCGCCCGTCAGTTAAAGGAGGCAAGATTGCGTTACCTCTTAGCGCTGCAGCCTTGGGGACAAGTCAGTCTTGAGGACCATCCAAATGTCCACTGTCTTAAAGCCCTCTTTGCCGAGAGAGTCAGGATGTAACTTTGGCAAGACAGTCTCTGCTATAATCAAATTCTGGCCCAGGTAGTCGAGACAGCACTTGCCGCCTCCTGCTGTTCTCCTCTGCTGCTTCGCCAATAGCTTTTTCCCCAAAGCAGTCAATGCCCTGCCTCTCGAACAAATCCAGTATGATAACTAGAATTGTGCAATCAACAACCATCTACCTGAAGATCTAGTCATCAGCCCCGTCCACATGTAATATGCGGCTTCTGTTCAAACGTGTGTGTATGTTGTGTGTTGTGTGTGTGTGAGTGAGAGAGAGAGAGAGAGAGAGAGAGAGAGTGAGTGAGTGTGCATGTGTGTGTGCAGTGTGTACATGTGTGAGTATTCACAAGTTTTTATATTGATACGCACTTGTATGTATCCTAATTTCTACTGTATCTGTGTTTGTGTATGATTTTGTTATGTACTATCCCCCCAATATTCCTTGTGACCCCGGTACACTTGGTAATAAAGACATTCTGTTCTATTCTATTCTGTTCTGATGGTCATAGTGGGTCACAGATGACTATCAATGTCATACGTCTTTCTGCGTGCAGTTACATAGTGCTGGTCAGTAAGCACCATGAGGGGTACACCAACTGGCCCTCCAAGTACTCCTGGAACTGGAACTCCATGGACGTTGGACCTAACCGGGATCTGGTTGGTCAGTGCGCTTAACCGATCTCCTTTTGCTTCATGCTGCTGCTGCTTTGCCTCCTCCTGTTCAAGTACAGCCTTCTTCTTCTGACTCTGATTAATACTTCTCTTTTTTTTGTTTTTGTTTTTTTGTTGTGGTAGAAGAGATGCCACTGCTGTTGCCGATACTCTTCTTTTTTTTTTCTTCTTGTTCTTGCTCTTCTCCTTCTTGTTCTTGTTCTTCTTGTTCTTCTTCTTCTGGTTCTTCTTTTTCTTCTATTTCTTATCATTCTTCTTCTCATTCTTGGTGTTGTTGTTGTTCTTCTTCTCATTCTTCTTTTTCTTCTGCTCACTCCTCTTCTTCAACTTCTGCTCCTCCTGCTTCTCCTCTTTCTCCTTTTTTTTCCTGCAAGTCTGTGAAGAGTGACTGACTGGTGCGCCACACTGAAGAATTGGTCACCAGATCTTCTTCGTTTGTGGGCTGCAACTCCCACGTTCACTCGCATGTACACGAGTGGGCTTTTATGACCGTTTTTACCCCGCCATGTAGGCAGCCATACTCTGATTTCGGGGATATGGTAACCCGATTCCTCCAGTGCTGTCAGCTGTGTGTCAAACTAAAGTTTGATCACTGAATATGATCATTTGAAAAAAGCTGTAGTTTTGTTGTCAGATTAAGGTACATCAGCATAGTGCAACTGATGTTCTTCTGGAGGAAAGAATGTTTGTGGTCTGTCAGTTTGTGATTTGGGTTTCTTCAGTGAAATATGATTACAATTACTCAATTTGTCTGACATGGTAGGTTGGTTGATTTGCCTGTTTAAGGAAAAAGTATTGTTTTTGTTTTGTTTACATGATTTCTTGTCTGGTGTGGTTTTTGCTGTGGATGGTTTGTTACTTGATTTGTGATGTGTTTTCAGCCCTCAGACAGCTCTATGAGGTTAGCGGGGCTGTAGTTTAACTAAGCCAGTCTGCAGTTTGAAGTGAATGGAATTGAATCTCTGTGCCCTGGTTTGTTTTTGTTTTTGTTTTTTTCTGACTGTGTGATTTCTTTTATTATTTCTGCCGTGAGTGCTTCCCACATAGGTTTTTATGTATGAACAATTAGAGGGGTGTGCACAGAATAAGACCATCTGGCATTTATAAACAAAGCCTGCACATGATAGCTTCGAGAAGAACTGCTGCTGCAGTATCATCAAGGCCCATGAGAAGGGTGAACAGTGAACAGTGAAACTTTATTTAAAACAAAACAAAACACATAGATGTAAAAAGACACATACACTATACCATTACAGAAAAAATACAAAGAGCAGCGCTGGCGCAAAAAAGAAAAAGAAAAAGGAAGAGATTAAGTAAGACAATGAACAATCAGTCGATCAAACAATCAGAAGAAGAAGGCAGCAGCAGCAGTGCCCCCAAAACCTGGACAGTTTCCCTGCCCTCATTGCAGATGCCCATGCAGATCCAAACTGGACTCCATATCCAAATACATGAGCGTTTACCAAACGAGACTGAGTAGTGCACAGATCCTTTGTCAGTGTTGAACACAACAGACTACCAAGACTTTTCTCCTTCACTCATTCTTCTCCATGTAAGAGTTAACCCGTACTGTGATGGCTTCCCTTGTGGAACTAGTATGAGTATTTTTTTTTTTTTTTTAACCAATACACTATTCAGTATTCTAATTTCTTTTGTTTTTGATTGATACAGTTGGCATTCTGAAGTGAGCCATATACAGATTCCGGTAGCATGAAAATGAAGCTTTGTTTGACTGATTGAATTAACAATTCTCCATCTATTTTTCACCATTTTAGTGAGCAACCCTACTTTTTACTGCAGTGGCCTCGTGTATCGCTGGTCCAGGAGAGTTGTAGTTCTACCCCTGTCAGTAGGCATGTAGAAAAAAAAACTTTTAAAAATTTCTTGTTATTTGCTCGTCCTAAAAAGTTCTGAATGATAAATTACACTTTCAAGTTCTACTTATTTAATTTGAATTTTTAATAATTTTTGCTGCCGTTTTGTACTGTGTCTTAGGTGAGCTGGCGCAGGCAGTGCGAGAGAAGACCAACATCCACTTTGGCCTGTACCACTCGCTGTTTGAGTGGTACCACCCCCTCTTCCTCCAGGACCAGGCCAATGGGTTCAGGACTCAGGACTTTGTCAAGGTGTGTTCACTCGTTTCTGCCCTGACTCTCAGCACCACTTAGACACCATTGCACCAGAGCAGCAAGGGGACTAATTTACACAGTATTTCTGTCAATTTAAAGGATGAAGTGGTCAGTTTCAGTGTATATTCTATTTTTTACTGCATTGGAATAGCAGGGAAGTCTGGTCAGGCTTTAAACCCCCCACACCCCCTGCAGGGATGCAAGAGTTAAGTCACTGGACTAAGGGCCCCAATCAGGGACTTAGATAGTTTTGAATTTTTGGAGTGGCACCTAATTTGCATGACATTGTGAGATAAGTATATCTGAACTGACCTTTCTATTCTCCACTGCGATCAATAAATGCAGTGCGTGTTGCTGTGCACACAAATGAGTTATTTTTCACGGTGACTGGTTCATGTGAACAGAGCGTGTCAACAATAGCTGCTGACCCAGTTTCTTTTCAGTAACAAGGCAGACAACAGAATTAGGCAAATGGGCCCTATTGTGGCTATATAACATTCGGAATTTGATCTGTTTCAAACTCTGTGTGCTTTCCTGGGTTTGTTTACAAGTCATCAGTCAGTGTGTGCAAATTTTTTTGGGAAAAAAAAAGATACATTTAGCATCTCACTGTATGATAGCATAAAAAGGAAGTTTTATATTTTGTCCCCAACTAACTTTGTTATGTAACTGGTCAGTTTCAAAGTTTTCTGTTCAAGAATTCTAACATTCTGTTTTTATTATTGCTAACCCAATTCAGGGGAGCTAACTGGCAGTACTGAGTTGAGCCATCAGCTGACAGCACAGACAGTGCTTCCCCATGCCATGAAGCCATCCACTGATGGTTCGCATCTATTCCAGTTTTTCCTTCATCTGAGTTTGGTTCATTGAGCACAAAAAGACTGAATAGCTAGTTTCATGCATGTGGTATATAAATACTATTTGAATGAGCATATGTCAGGATAAAGACCCCTTTCTTTTTGGTTATGATTTGCTAAATTACCACATGGAAGGCATTTGAAGGGTTTTGCCTCATATGCCAGAAAAGGCATCAAGAACTTTGACAGTCAGAGACAGTGGTCCTAGTCAGTGAACTTACACAACTTTGCAAGCTGTGCAAATGATTATTGATAGGAATAACGATGGAGATGGATCTGTCTTGACTTCTGATTTGTTAGAACATGAATGTGATGACAACGGCAGTGATGAAACTTTGCAACATTCAACACTTGTTCAGTCAAGCAGTGTAAGTGAACAGCATTGTCGAACAAGGTGGAAAGTTTTTTTTTTGTATGCGCAAAAATGTTATTTCCTCTTCAAAATGCCTGAATCACTTCTATACAATCAAAATAATTGGTAAGTCAACCCACATTCAGAGTCCTTATTCATTGTCCATAAAACATTCAACTTTCCTTTCTGTATCTCTTAATCTGATCAATTTTGTGTTCCCAAAAAACCTGAATCCTCAAAATTTCCTGGCAAGAGGAGAGCACTTATTTGCAATATTCTCAGGCACTGACCAGGATAATCAAACTGGCTGTTCAACCTCTTGACCTCAAGTATATAAACCAGAGAAGGGATACAACTGTTGGTGAATATCTGGGTGATTTTTATGACAACGTTTGAGTGCAGTACAGGCATTTTGGAGTCCTTTTATTTATCTGTCTATTTATCTATGTATTAAAAAAAAAAAAATTGTTATGAACATGGCTAGAATCAAAATATGAAACTGTCCCAAGATGTAATTATTAATTTTGATGTTGATAGTCCTGATAGTGATAATTGTAAATTGTTTTGAACATTGACAGATGGGGTATTGTGAGAGTGCTACACAGAATTGTGTAAAGTAGTATAGAGTGTTACAGTATTGTGTAAATGACAGCATTTACACATTCCACATTTTTTTAACACTTGTGTTGGTTTGAAAAATAAGTCATACATCCAGTAGCAATCAATATATTTTTGACACACGTTGATTTAAAAAATGAAAATGAAATGTTGACCCCCATGATATCTGGTGAAAATATTTTGCAACATTTTTTTTAGGAATTTTTACGGAATGTGTCATAATAGCTGGTTTGAGATGGGAATGTTTTTGTATTCAACTGTCTGACATTCAAAAACTATTGAAAAGGTAAGTTTTCGATACATTAGGCTGATATCTGAGAGCCGCATTGGCATTCCCCATGCCTGTCACAGACTAAGACCATGCCAGAGCTGTATGAGCTGGTGAATCGATACAAGCCGGATATTGTGTGGTCTGATGGAGACTGGATGGCGTCCGATGATTACTTCATGTCCAAAGAGTTCCTGGCTTGGCTGTATAATGAAAGGTACTGTGAAGCTTGTGATGGTGGTGTTTTTTAATTTAATTTTATTATATTTTTTTAATGCAGAAAGTTTCTGAAGGCTGTAAGCTTTAAAAACCACACTGTCTTGTTGAGAAGTGTCCAGTGTTTCACACTATAGGTCTGTCTTCAGGGACTGTGCTGTCTGGAAATGACAGCGGAGACAAAGGCAAGAGAAGTTATGTGTATTATTCAGTAAAGAAAGCAAACAATGGACAAAGGTGCAAATATAGATCAGGTTTTGTTTATTTTGTGGGGGGGGGGTGGGGGGGGGGGTTAGGGGTTTGCAAGTTCATGTCAATGTGTGCATGCAAGCTAGCAAGTGTGCTGTGCACATAAAAAATATATGTAGCTACTTTCATTTTCTCTGCATAGGTGGGTAGTAGTTTGAACAGGACAGGAATCAGACCCCTGCCGGAGTTTGCACTAGTAGGTCCCAGTAAGTATGTTACATAAACGTAATTTTAGGAAGAAAATTTACTTTTGTGCATGCAGGGTAAAGGGGGACACGTGTGGGTGTGTATTTGTGCTTGTATTTTGAATTTTAACTTGCTTGCAAGGAAATTGTGTTTATTTAATGAAGACATAAATTGAAATAGAGAGGTCAGAAGTCTGAACTGAATCCAATCCTGTAATATGATAGAAATTTCAGAAAAACTTAGAGGTGGTGGTGGAAAGGTAGCAGACATTTCTTCTCAAATATGAACTGAGGGGAATGGAGTCAAGTCCTGCAAAGGACATTATTAAAGTGGTTTGTGGAAGGTTAAAGCATAGCACAGTTTTCTTCCTTAATTACAAAACATGAAATGCTAGACAATAAAATTGTTCTGCTTCAGCCAGCAAAATTTTCACATTGCAAATATGGACTTTCAGGGCATGGAAATTTCAGTGTATCAATAAACAAATTGTTTCCTTTCAGTTAGCAAAATATTCTCATAGCTAATATTGTTTCAAAGTATGGCATGTTCACCTTGTCAATAAACAAAATTTGTTTTCCCCTCAGTCAGCAAAATTTCTATGTAGCGAATATGAAGCTTCAAAGTATGGTGTGTTCAGCTTGTCAGTAAACAAAAATTGTTTTCCCTCAATCAGCAAAATTTCCATGTAGCTAATATGAAATTTCAAAGTATGGCGTGTTCAGTGTATCAAAAAAAAAAAAAAAAAAAAAAAAAAAAAAAAATCAGCAGAATTTTTAAGTAGCTAATATGAAATTTGATGTATGGCATATTCAGCGTGTCAGTAGATTAAAAAAAATGGAAAACTGTCTGCCTTCAGTCCTGTGAAGGACCGAGTGGTGGTGAATGACCGCTGGGGCAACAACACTCGCTGCAAACACGGTGGATTCTGGAACTGTGAGGACCACTTTGATCCAGGTGAGTCCCAGTTGTCTTTTGTGCTGATTACAGACCTGTCTAACTGACCATACTTTGCCGCTAATGAGATCCCAAGTATGCTTGTACATGTTGTGGTATAAAAAAAAAAAGAAAAAAAAAGAAGCTGTTATTGAAATGGTGAAAAGTTTGAAATGAAAATGTTTGGCTGTCACTTGGATTGTGGCTGAAAGGCAGAAGCATATGCACAGTAAGTGGATGAAAGTGACAGCTTTTGTTTGCCTTGCAGCCCAAAAGTTACAGTTATAGACATAATCTATCTATCTTTCTCTCTATTCATAATCAATAATACATTTTGTATATTTTGTATATTTATATATCGGATATGTCTATCTCTCTCTCTCTCTCTCTCTATATATATATATATGTGTGTGTGTGTGTGTTCTTTCTTTGTTTATCCATTTATCTATTTATTCTTTATTTTCCTGTTTTTTTATTTTTTCCCCCTACAGGCAAACTGTTGCCACACAAGTGGGAGAACTGCATGACAGTGGACAAGTATTCATGGGGCTACCGTCGCAACGCCAGACTCCAGGACATTCACACCATGGACGAACTCATTGCTCAGCTTGTCCGCACAGTCAGGTAAGAGTTGATTGGTCAGCTGTTGAATAGTATCGTGTCAGGTCGGAGTTGATTGCTCAGCTGTTGAATAGTATCGTGTCAGGTCAGAGTTGATTGCTCAGCTGTTGAATAGTATCGTGTCAGGTCAGAGTTGATTGGTCAGCTGTTGAATAGTATCGTGTCAGGCCAGCTGTTGAATAGTATCGTGTCAGGTCGGAGTTGATTGTTCAGCTGTTGAATAGTATCGTGTCAGGTCAGAGTTGATTGCTCAGCTGTTGAATAGTATCGTGTCAGGTCAGAGTTGATTGCTCAGCTGTTGAATAGTATCGTGTCAGGTCGGAGTTGATTGCTCAGCTGTTGAATAGTATCGTGTCAGGTCAGAGTTGATTGCTCAGCTGTTGAATAGTATCGTGTCAGGTCAGAGTTGATTGGTGAGCTGTTGAATAGTATCGTGTCAGGTCAGTTGATTGCTCAGCTGTTGAATAGTATCGTGTCAGGTCGGAGTTGATTGCTCAGCTGTTGAATAGTATCGTGTTAGGTCGGAGTTGATTGCTAAGCTGTTGAATAGTATCGTGTCAGGTCAGAGTTCGTGTCAGGTCAGAGTTGATTGCTCAGCTGTTGAATAGTATCGTGTCAGGTCGGAGTTGATTGGTCAGCTTGTTCGCACTGTTGGATCGGGGTTCATTGCTGAGTTCGTTGGTATATTCAGGTCAGAGTTCATTGCTCAGCTGTTGAATGGTATTTTGTTGGGTCAGAGTTCATTGCTCAGCTCGTTTGTATTGTCAGGTCAGAGTTCATTGCTCAGCTTGTTCACACTATCAGGTCAGAGTTCATTGCTCAGCTTGTCTGCACTGTCAGGTCAAAGTTTATTGCTTAGCTGTTGAATTGTATTGTTTCGGGTCAGAGTTTATTGCTCAGCTCGTTTGTATTGTCAGGTCAGGTCAGAGTTCATTGTTCAGCTTGTATGCTCTGTAAGGTCAGAGTTCATTTCTTGGTAATATGCTGTTTAGGGTCAAGAGTTCATTGTTCTGTTTGTTCTCGCTGTCAGATCAGAGTCCACTGCTGAAAAAATGTGCAAATGAATTCATTGCTGAGCTAGTAATATGCCATCCAACATCAGAGTTCACATCATTCTCACTGTCATGTCAGAGTTCATTGCTCAGCTAGTGTGGCATGTCAGGTCAGATTTGTTGCTCAGTATGTTTGCACTGTCAGGTCAGTTTTTTGCTCAGCTAGTGTGCTGTGTAAGGTCAGACTTCATTGCTCAGTCAGCATGCTGTGTTGAGTCAGAGTTCATTGTTGAGTGATTATGCAGTGTAAGATCAGAGACTAGTGCTTAGCTACTAATCTGTTTTGCTGTTAGCTCACAGTAGAGTATTGTTGTTTTGGGGGTTTTTTTTGCCAGTGAGTCCTGAGAATGCAGTTTGGATGTTTAGGTGCTGTTAACAGATTGATGATTTGAAGAAAAATATTTTTTGTTTCATATTGTGTTTTCTCCACGTCTGTCTGTTGTGTATATTCTGTATGTTCTGTCTATTCCACTCTGTATAGTCTTTGTATATGACTTTATGACTGTGTGTGTATTTTCCATGTGTGTGTGTGTGTGTGCACCCTAGCCTTGTTTGCCGGCATTTGCTTTCTGACCTTGAGCGTGTCACATCGAAACAGCTGTGGCGGTAACCTGCTGGTGAACGTGGGCCCCACCAAGTCAGGGGAGATCGCTCCGGTGTATGAGGAGCGCCTGCGACAGATGGGTCAGTGGCTGGCCGTCAACGGGGAGGCTGTGTATGGGTCCAAGCCTTGGACCGTCCAGAACGACACCACCAACCCGAACGTCTGGTGGGTCGTTGTCTTTGTTTGCTTTTCGTATCCAGTTTTTATTGGGGTTTTTTTGTGTGTGTGTCCAGTTTTTATCGTCACCATGAGAAAGGCACATGCTGTGATGTCGAGGGGTGTCTTGATGATGGCCTTATGATGATAATGATGATGATGAATTGATGTAGAGACACCATGGCATTACTGGTCAAGTGTTGGGAATTATGATTCAGTGTTCATTAGTGGTGGTGGTGTGCGTCCATCGAGATCGATGATGACCATCGTTGTCATCCAGCTGGGGGATGGGGGGAGGGTGGTGGTGGGGGGGGATGCTCATGAGTCTATCTGTGAATGCGCAGATGGCTGAATAGTCCAATCTGCGCACGAAATGTTACGCTGACAGTTGGGGCAGACAAAGACGGGCATATCATTGTCAGGGAGCTTGTTTGTCCGTGACTTTCTGGCCTGCCTCTTCTGAACAGCTGCAGCAGTCCTGTTGGCCTCGCACAATTTGGCGTTTTGGTTTTGTGTCCTTGGACTCGTCTAATTTTTCTCACTCCACCCACATGTGAAAGGCGACTCTGTGGTGACTGTGGGTGACCCTGTGTTGACTACAGTTGACAGGCGCAATAGCCGAGTGTTTTAAGCGTTGGACTTTCAGTCTGAGGGTCCCGGGTTCGAATCCAGTAACGACGTCTGGTGGGTAAAGGGTGGAGATTTTTCCAATCTCCCAGGTCAACATATGTGCAGACCTGCTTGTGCCTGAACCCCCTTCATGTGTATACACACGCAGAAGATCAAATACGCATGTTAAAGATCCTGTAACCCATGTCAGTGTTCAGTGGGTTATGGAGACACGAAAATACCCAGCAGGCATTAACCACGACAGAGTCATCGGCAGGTCGATGTTGGTCGTGTAATGGAAAGAAGAGGAGGAGGAAGGTTAAAGCTGCAGAATGAGAGGAGTGAGCCCCGCTTTCCTTTGCTGAGCCCTGGACTCAGGTGGATATGAATTCACTGCGCTGATTGCCCTAAAAAGCTTTGAGACATTAAAAAAAAAAAAGTGTTCACCTTATAGTTTCATGTATGAACACACCAAAGAACACTTTTTATAAAAAAAACAGAATACATATTTTCAAAGGGTCTGAACTGGCGTAGCGATCCAAAACCGGTACTGATTGGAAGCGAAGTGTTGTGATCATCACTCTTGAAAGATTCTGTTACATGACTGTGGTGACACACTGATGACTTTTAGGACTGTGGTGACTTGACGACTGTGGGTGACTGATGATTGTGTTGACATTATGGTGACTTTACGACTGTGGTGACTCCGTGATGACTTAATGGCTGTGGAGACTGTTATGATTTTACGACTGTGGTTACCCTGTGATGACTTTGATGACTCCATGATTATGTTGTGATTGTGGTTACCCTGTGATGACTGTAGTGACTCCATGATGACTTTATGACTGTGGTTACCCTGTCATGACTTTGATGACTCTGGTTACCATGTGATGACTCCATGATTACGTTGTGAGTGTGGTTACCCTGTGATGACTGTAGTGACTCCATGATGACTTTATGACTGTGGTTACCCTGCGATGACTGTGGTTACCCTGTGATGACTCCATGATTACGTTGTGAGTGTGGTTACCCTGTGATGACTGTAGTGACTCCATGATGACTTTATGACTGTGGTTACCCTGTCATGACTTTGATGACTGGTTACCCTGTGATGACTGTGTTGACTCCATGATGACTTTATGACTGTGGAGACTGTTATGATTTGATGAATGTGGTTACCCTGTGATGACTTTGACTGTAGTGACTCCGTTATGACTTTATGACTGTGGAGACTGTTATGACTGTGGTGACTCTGTGATGACTGCAGTAACTCGGTAATAACCTTTGGTGACTCAGTAATGACCTGTGGTGACTCAGTAATGACCTGTTGTCTCAAATGACCCGTGGTGACGGTGCTACACAACGCAGGTACACGGCCAAGCCGAACGGGGCAGGAGGCACCACAGTGTACGCCTTCCTCCTGCAGTGGCCCACGGACCCCTTCCTCAAGCTGGGCGCCCCCACGCCCTCCCCCAACACCCGTGTCACCCTGCTGGGTTACCAGGGGCAACCGTTCGGCTACAAGAGTGGCGCCACGGGGGGGATGGTGGTTGACGTCCCCACGATCGCCCTGGACAAGATCCCCTGCCGGTGGGGGTGGGTGCTGAGGCTGGACGGGCTTGCCAATCAGGAGGCCACGCCCCCCAAGATGGCCGACCTGCTGCGGAAGATGGGCAAGGATGGGGTTGTGAATTTCTGGTGATGCTGGTGTGGTTTGTTAGGTGTGTGTGGGAGTTTGGGGTGGGGTGGTATGGTAGTGAGTGGTGTCTTGTATAGTGTTAAGTTTGCTTTTGTATGTGTTTAGTTTTTTTTTTTTCATGTGTTTATAATTTGTTTTTGTATGTGTTGAGTTTGCTTTTGTATGTTGTGTACACCAGCATAATATGCACATGCATGCACACACTCATATGCATGCCCATACACACACACTCTCTTTCTCTCTCTCCTCTCTCTCTCTTCCTCTCTCATAAGCTATGGTCTCCAAAAAAGGCTTTGTATGCTGTGTCTACATAATTATGAAATCCTTATCAAAACACTTAGAACAGGAAACAGTGTATACAACTATGCAATTGATATCCATAAAGCCTTTAATAATTATGCTGGAAACTGTTAGACTTTTAGTACTTACATGATGCTTTATTTTAATCCCAGATTTTTTTTAAAGAAAAGGTTATGGAGTAAAGAAAATCATATGATTTCTGCTTATACACATATGAGGACTTGACTATCTTGAATCTGTGATAACAGTACTGTAAACTACTTTGTAAATGCTCAGTAGCCAATATATGACACCCCCACTTTGGGTTAAAAACTTTGCATTGGGTAAAATACCTGGTGATCAGCAGTGCAGTTTAAGAACAAGCCATAAAGAATAGAATGTCTTCTTGAGATAGCAATGTGTCATTGAAAAACAGTATGAGAGCATGTCGTTACTCCTGACAAAGAAGGAAATGTGTACTTGAGATATGTTTGTGTCATTGAAAAACTGAACGAGAGCATGTCATTACTCCTGACAAAGAAGGAAATGTGTACTTGAGATATCCGCATGTCACTGAAAAACTGAACCAGAGCATGTCATTACTCCTGACAAAGAAGGAAATGTGTACTTGAGATATCCGCATGTCACTGAAAAACTGAACCAGAGCATGTTGTTACTCCTGACAAAGAAGGAAATGTCCTTGAGATAGCAACGTGTCATTGAAAAACTGAACAAGAGCATGTCATTACTCCCGACAAAGAAGGAAATGTCTACTTGAGATATCATTGTCATTGAAAAACTGAATGAAAGTGTTTACTCTTGACAAAGAAGGAAATACCCTCTTGAGATATCGTTGTCATTGAAAAACTGAATGAGAGCATGTCATTACTCCTGACAAAGAAGGAAATGTCTACTTGAGATAGCATCGTGTCATTGAAAAACCAAATGAGAGCATGTCATTACTCCATGACACAGTGTCTGGTTTCAGTTGCTGTTTTGTTCTGACTGTCAGTCCAGCCAGTGCTGTGTGATGAACTTTAGTCAGGGAATGGGCCCCTGCAAAGGGGAAAAGTACTCAGTGAACACCCACTCTCCAACTTCATGGTGAACTCTTTTTCCTTCCTTTCTTTCTTTTTTATTCTGATTTTTTGGGTACATTATTGTAATACATTTATGCAAGGTTTTCTTTAAAAGAAACATCAAATGAGTAACAATAAAACAAATAAATAAATAAATACGTACAGAAAAAAAAAAGATTTACACACATATACACATACACCCCTGAATAGATTTACACACATATACACATACACCCCTGTATAGATTTACACACATATACACCCCTATACACACACATCCCTAAGTAAATCAACTGCAAGCATTAGTATTGACAAGAAGAACGAAGAATCACATTCTCTTGCATGGCTGTTCAATAGCTGAACACATTTTCAAAATTCCATTTATGAAGGCAAAGTGTATCATCACCATACCATATACAAATTTTGCTTCAGCAAAGCTGTCAGGAAAACCAGGAAGCCAGCACACATTTTCATGATCAGGACAGGTTTGACGATAGTTTGAAAGTGTTTCAACAGCAATACAAATATCTAGCCATATTTTCTCATAAAAGCATATTCAAAAGCCTTTCAAGATTTTTCTCTTTTTACTTCAGGGTGAAATTTGTGCAAAAGTGGGGTTAAGCACTTACAAAGTAGTTTACAGTAACTTGTCCCAAGTCATAAGAGAGATCTGTTCATTCAGTGATAATTCATGTGTCATTGGTTTCATATCGGATAGCGTGTTCATTGTGAACTTCTCTACCTCAATGGTAAGTGCTTGTCTGCAGATTCTTACGGATGAGTGTCTTGATCTGAAAACTGCTGGGTTTTGGAAGGAAGGAACTGTTACATGGAAATGATAATCATTGATAAATTTCTAAAAGTCTGTGTGTGGGCGAGTGTTATGTGTGAGTGTGTAGTGTGTATGCAAGCTGTTTCTTGTGTGCTCATGTGCACATTTGCATTTGCTCTTTATTTGCAGTACAGATGCTCTGTATATCTGATGTTGTGTGTGTTTGTATGCTTGTGTGTGATAATTTGGAACACATTCCGTTTGAAATATTTTTTTCACAACACATACTTTACCGTGACCCACTAGTGCAGACTCTGGCAGGGAGTCTAATTCCTGTCCTGTGCAAACTACTATCCACCTATGTGGAGAAAAAGAAAGTACTATTATGTACTGTAGTAGTTATGAAGTTCAATCAAGGACTGCACAATCAATTGATCTGCCTGTTTAATGTATTTTCATGAAAAATGTTTTATACTTTCTTATTTTATATAGTCTTGAAAACTATCATAGTGTCAAAAGATTACAATGTAACTAAACAAGAATTTATATCATACTGAAGCCTTTGTATACTATAGAAAGAGTTGAATTAGTGATTGTATGTGTGTGAGCATTGATAAGTTTCATACTATTTTTTTGTTGTTGTAAATCATTATTGGACTGGTTTTTTTCCCCAGAAATTGTGCATATAATGCCATTTCATTTTGAAGAAATGCAGAATTGAATAAATATATTGAGACAAGAGAGAAAATGAATGTTTTCATAAGCGTGTGTACAGGTATCAGTATCGGTATCCGTAGCTCAAGGAGGCGTCACTGCGTTCGGACAAATCCATACACGCTACCCCACATCTGCCAAGCAGATGCCTGACCAGCAGCATAACCCATCATGCTTATTCAGGCCTTGAGAAAAAAAAAAGTAAAAAAGAAGAAAAAAAGAGACAAAAACAAAACCAAAAACCCCCCCCCAAAAAACAACAAAGACGAAAAACAAAAAACCACTATATAAATAAATGAATAAAATAAAAAGAAATAAGTAAATAAATAAATAATAAATACATAAAAAAACTACTACTAATAATATAAGGCGCAAAAACTTGCGTACAAAAAAACCGAAACAGAACAAAAAAACACATTAAAAAAAAAAAACAACCAAAAAACACTGATGATGATAAATAAGCAAATAAATGTAAAACATGCAGACACATAATCACACACATATGCATAACAGATATGCAACAAACATGCAGTTTCACAGATGTGAAAGCACAATCAAATACACATAAACATACATGAGCCCTAACACACTACCCTGCACCCCCCTTAAAAGGAATGCCAACAGCACCCAGTGTTCCCAGGCGGTCACCCATCCAAGTACTAACCGGGCCCGACGTTGCTTAACTTAGGTGATCGGACGAGAACAACACACAAGCTTCTGAAACATTCCTATTTTATCCATCAGCGCGAACATCTTGAGCCCCTCCTCACATGTAATCGTGGTCGCCGATTCGTTTGATGACGTGCCCATCTCCCACGAGATTGGAGAGAGTCTGCATGCAGCTTTTCAACTCCGACACGTTCAGGTAGCAGTTCTGGAACACACACACACACAAATAATAATAATGGTATTTACATAGCGCTGAATCTTTTGCAGAGACAAATCAAAAGCGCTTTCGCACCAGTCATTCACACGCTTGCATAACTCTAAAACTGTAGAAACTAAAGACAAAGGAAGAGGCAGGTTCTAAAGACAAGGAAGAGGCAGGCAAAGGAGGCTATTTTGGGAAGAGGTGGGTTTTAAGGCCAAACTTGAAAGAGCTGAGTGTGGAGACTTGACGAAGCGAAAGAGGAAGTTCATTCCAATTGCAAGGTCCAGAGACAGAGAAAGAACGGCGGCCAACAGTCGAGTGTTTGAATCTGAGTATGCGTAAACCGAGTACATTCGAAGCCGATCGTAGTGAGCGAGATGGACAACAACTACTGATAACATGTATGACCTAGACTTAAAAGGGAGAGATCAGAGAAACAGAACACGCGCGCCCACACACAACATGGCACACACACACACACACACACACACACACACACACACTCGTACATACACGTCTGTTATCATAGTCTTTACCCCAATTTCATGAGAACTAGATACACTTATGCGCAAAAATGAAAAGCAATGATCATTAATAACGATGATGATAATATCCATACTACTACTATTACTACTACTACTACTGATAATAAAAATAATAACCATAATAATAGCAACACTAATGATGATGATAATATAAAAATGATAATATGATAATAGATAACAATATAAGAAAGATAATATATAATAAATACAACTGAAAAAAAAAGGTTTTACATATGTAAGAAGACTGACGACAATTCTGTTTCGTTTCTGGTAAAGACATTGTAAGACCGTGCATTAACATTAAACCATGTCACACATGTTACCTGCCGCTCGTAAAAGAAATAAACCCACAACATATTTTACCTGAAAATGTCTGACTTGACCACTTTGGTACGTGAACGCTGTGCGCCCGTGAGCAAACCGTCGGTTATTGTAGGAAATCAAATCACCAGGTTGAAGGCGGTGGTAAAACTGAACGCAGACAATACTGAGCACACTGGCAGCGAAAGTAATGTGGCAGAAAACACACAGAACACACGGACACAGACACACACACCCCAACAAAAAACAACTACCACAAAACAACAACAACAACACCACCACCACCACCCACACACACACACACACACACGAGAACAACAAAACCAACCAACCAACCAACCAACACCACCACCACCACCACCACCACACACACACACGCTGAAACACCACTGATCACAAGCAATACAGTATCAAGCACAATAAGTGCTGCACCACAAACAAACAACAACAACAAAACAAAGCACACACACACACACACACCACTGATCACAAGGAGCATAGTATCAAGCACAATAACTATTGAATGAAAATTTTTACCAGTGGTTTATCAAAGCTTGTCATGTTACATTTTAACCAGAGGTCATGTTGATAAAAAGGTAAGCCACGCCAGAAACAACTTTTCCAGATAAAAACAAAACAACAAGAACAACAGCAACAAACCATTAACAAATAAACGGTTGCACGTAATAAATGTTGCCAGAATAATTTAGCAAGAAGAAACACACACACACACACATACACACAAACACGCACGCGCGCACACACACACACACACGCACGCACGCACACACACACACATACATATACGGGCGCGCGTGTGCACATGCATGCACGGAGCGCAAATAAACTCTGGCAAATATTTTTGGCAAAGGTAAAATTCCCGCATAATCACAAACTTCGCATTTACCATAGAAATTTTTTCCAGCAGCTTATGTTTAGTAGGTATAAATTTGGCCACAGATAAAACTTGCCAGAACTAATCTTTGTCAGAGATCGGTTGAATTTGCCCTAAGCAAGCTTCGTCAGACATAACCATTGGCGCAATAAATTTGGCCACATATATACTGCTAAACATTCCCAATTAATTCTAGTAACAATTAGATTTTGCCATTGAAAGATATTGACATTAAAAAAAAAAAAAAAGCTTTGCTAATGGTACACTCGACACTGATGATAACGTTCGCCCCGATTGAATTTTATCTGTTATTAATTTTAACACCTGAGAGGTAGGCTATTATGTAACCCTGTGTGTGTGTGTGTGTGTGTGTGTGTGTGTGTGTGTATGTGTGTGCGTGTGTGTGTGTTGTCATCGATCGTGTGTGTGTGTGTGTAGAATGTGTTGTCACCGATTGTGTGTGTGTGTGTGTGTGTGTGTGTGTGTGTGTGTGTGCGCGCGCGCGTGCGTGCGTGCGTGTGTGTGTACCTTATAGGGCCAGTTCTTGGTCAGCGTGTAGAACTTCTTGAAAGCTGCGTAGAAGGGTTCAATCAGTTCCTGAAAGCCAGCATTGACTGATAACTGATCTGATCGATCACTGGCTGATGATTAGTTTAATTAATCAATTAATCATTCATTCATCTATTCATTTGCTTATTCATCGATCACGATTATACAATTTGAGACTATTTCAATGTGGCAACGCCACCCCGTACGCCCCCCTCCGCCCAACCACCCCAAACATTTTTTTTTTTAAATAAAGAGGAGGAAAGAAGAAGACTGAAAAGTTAGGAATCTTTTTTTGTGATCGATTTATTTGCTTGCCCATTCCCCCCTCCCCCACCCCCTCTTCTTCCAGCCTTGATTTTCGATGACTGAACAGTAAGTAACAATAAGGACAAAATCAGATCGAGGATCATCATCAAAAACAACAACATTAAGAAAAAAAACTACTGGCTAATATAAACATAAGCAAACAAACAAGCAAAAAAAAAAAAAAAAAAAAAAGAGACAGACAGAGACAAAGAGAGAAAGGGGGTGGGGGTGAGGGGGGGAAGGAGCGAAAAGGAAATGAACAAAAAGAAAACATTGAAAGAACATCTGAACGAATAAATAAACCAATGAAAGATTGAACGAACGAGAGAAAGAAAGAAAGAAAGAAGGAAAGAAATGAACGAAGGAAAGAAATTGGTCGACCACCAGGTCTTTACCACAACCCATTTCACCCAAACTACCAACCAAACAGTGACTTACCCATTAACCAGTCCGCCCAAACGTCCGACCACCCACCCACCCAGCCAACCACCTAACCCACCCCACCCGGCCAACCACCCGACCAACCAAACAGACGAACCACCCGACCACCCACTCTGACTCAACCGAAAGAACCCAACAAACCCACCATGATCACCCGACCAACCAGCCACCTACCCGGCCAACCATCCGCCCAACCAAGCAGATCAACCACCCGACCACAACCCACCCAACCCAAATAACCCAGCCAACCCACCCACCAGACCACCCAACTATATCATCCACCCAGCCAACCCACCCGACCAACCACCAAACCATCCATGCACCCAGCCAACCCACCCGACCTACCACCCACCCGACCAACCATATATCCACCCACCCATCCAATCTACCCGGCCAACCACCCACCCACCCGACCAACCACCCAACCACTCACCCGACCAACCACCCAACCATCCATCCACCCACCCACCAATCCAATCAACCACCCAACCACCAAGCCACCCCACCCGCCAACCCACGCAAGCCAAGTGACCAGGGCTGGGGAGGGCGGGAATGGAGGGTGTGTGGGTGGGGGGGGGGGAGTTCCGAGGGGGACCTACATGAGCGAAATTTAGAAGCGTTAAAGGTTTGCTCAGCAGTAAGAATAAGATTTTTTTTTTTCCCCCAAAAAAAATAAAAACGCAAAGCAAACCCAGCCACCTGCAAAGACTGTTCGTGCAACCCACCACGGCCTGTCATAATCATGTCGTCAGCAGCCGTCACGCTCTTACCTCCGACACGTGCAGTGGCCCCATGTGGTGTGGCTGGTAGCGGACCCCCACCAGCTGTCCACATCCCCCACATGAGAAACATGAGAAATTGACCATTTATTTTATGAAAAAGAGTGACAGAGAGAGACACAGACACGGACACGGACATTGTTTTTATTGACATTGACTGTACAATCATTTGATATCCTTTGGCAATGGGGACAATGTATGAACAACAAAAAAACTACGGTTTACAGAGAAATTGACACAGAAAGAGATAGATAGATAGAGAGAGAGAGAGAGAGAGAGAGAGAGAGAGAGAGAGAGAGAGAGAGAGAGAGAGAGAGAGAGAGAGAGAGAGAAAGAAAGAGAAAGAAAGAGGGTGGGAGAGAGGCAGACATACTGACAGAGACGGAGGCAGACAAAAAGACAGACTGACAGAGAGAGAGAGAGAGAGAGATTAAAAAATTTTATTACTCAAGGATAAAGATTTTAGGCATTGCCTAGTCTTCCAATCTGTCCTTGTGACAACAAAAACAGTAACGATAAGACACAGCAATAATAACAATGGTAAATACTACTACTACCACTACCACTACTACTACTACTACTAATGATAATTATAATACTAATCAACGGACCATCATCATCATAAAAATATAATGAAGGGAACACTGTCACACACTCACACCCACCCACCCACACACATATGCACACACTCATCCCCAAACACACACACCCTTATGCATATACATATTTGCACATATACCCACATGCATGCATATGTCTACATGTACATACAGATATGTATGCGTATGCATACATAAACATAATTAGGTATCAAATCATATTGTAGTACATTACAGATCATAGTGTAGTACAATAACAGATACTGAAAAAAGAAAAGAAAAGAATAAAGAAGTAAAGGGGTTATTAAGACTGTCAAATTAATCACCACACAGAATACAGGAAAGAGGCACGACTGAAATGAAAATAATTATCTGAATCGTAACGCTCTGTTGCCCTTTGAACAAATTCACTGAGGTACGGTGGTGACATGTGGTTGTGTACTTTGAACATGAGGACCATTCTATTGTATTCAAATTGCTTGTACAGTGGTAATATTTCCAGTTTTGAGAGAGAGAGAGAGAGAGAGAGAGAGAGACAGAGACAGAGAGACAGAGAGACAGAGAGCTTACATCTCCGCAATCATTAAGCGTGAACATCGGTATCTTCACATTCATGTGGACAGGCCAGTCTCTGAAACACCACAAAAAGATAGTTTCAACAACAGCAGCAAGAAAAATGTAATAATAATGAAACAGAATGTTTTGTTTTTTTTAACCCTACAAAAACAAATGAAATAAACTAAGATAAAATGAAATGAATAAAACGCAACAAAAGTACCTTTTCAGTCGGAATTTCAGTTTCAAGAAAATATCAGGAAGAGGAGGTTGAAGAAAAAAATAAGAAAAACAACGGAACCAGCCGCCGTGGCGAAGTGGTTAGCGTCGCGGACTGACGGCTGGGAGGACGCGGGTTCAAATCCCAGCGGAGGTGGGTTTTTCGGCCCGCGGCCGGCTCCTACCCAGAGTTGAGTGTGCTGTGGGCTTAAATGGGGATACTGGGACCACACAGTCGAGTACCATCCACTTCAAGGATACGTCTTTAGGTGTGTTGCTCTAATTACCTGACCAACACTGCAAGTGTCTGTATCACTCGGGCCTGGTTGATGCCGGGATATCATTATGAAGGAAGCGTAGAGTACAGCTTTGTCACGTAGTCCCAAACCAAATGGACCTCCATAGCAACAACATCATCATCATCATCGTCACTCCTCTCCTCCTCCTCCTTCATCATTACCAATAAAAACAAAAAAATGTCCCAAAGTATGTGGCCTTTCATGCCCTGCTGTCATGGTGACCTCAGTTTCGATACCCCTCCACTTCCGTGCTTGAGATGAGTCCTGTCAATGTCTTCAGTGTCGGTGGATTCATGGGGGACTGCTGTTGGAGGGACGCGGTGGCGGTCTCCACGCTGGGAGGGACGCTCACTCAGTCTGGCTCCGCGACTAAGCCATTATTGTCGTCAGTAGGGGGCTTAGTAGGTGGTGTCCTAAGTAAGTTAAATCAGAACAGGCACCACTGAACACCACCGAAGTGACTCATCAGCAGTGCAGGGTCTCCTCTGGTGTGTGGCCACCTGGTGACCAAACATCGATGGTTCCCTGCGGACTGGCGACGCTGGGACTGTGATGGACGAACCCGGGTGTGGCTGTGTGTGGGGTACTCGGAATGAGCGGCGTGGGAGTAATGCCACTGAAACGGGGCAGATGACGGGGCAGCAAAATAGAAAAGAAAAAAAAAAGAGCAACAGAAGACCAATAAGAAGGTGGGAAGGAGAAGAAGAGCGACAGCACTGATGATAAAGTTGATGCTTCAGTGATGATGATGAGGGTGAGAAGGAGCAGAAAGATTAGAAGGACGATAACCTCCACCGCCACCACCACCACCACCATCATAACCATCATCATCACCACAACCACCCACCACCACTACCATCACCACCACCGCCATCATCACCAACCACCATCATCATCACCACCACCATCACCGCCACCACCACCACTACCACCACCACCACCACCACCACCAGCACGCGGTGCCGACCTCTGGTAATGGATAGTGTCCAGGGTGGCGGGCACAGTGGCCAGGACGTTGAAGTCTTCAGGGTGTTGTTCTCTGAAGGTTTCGGCCACATGGAACATGTCCGCGAACACGCTCTCTCCTCCTTCTATGTTGGAGTCGAATCTGTTATTTCAAACAAAGAAAAAAAGAAAAGAAAAGAAGAATACAGTGAAAAAAAAACGAGAAGGAAACAGAAGACAAGGCTGACAGAGTGAGAGAAATGCAGAGAGACAGACTGACAGAGAGAGAGAGAGAGGGTGGCAGACACAGAGACAGAATTACAGAGAGATGGAGGAAGACACAGAGACAGAATTACAGAGAGATGGAGGAAGACACAGTGACAGAATTACAGAGAGATGGAGGAAGACACAGTGACAGAATTACAGAGAGAGGGAGGAAGACACAGAGACAGAATTACAGAGAGAGGGAGGAAGACACAGAGACAGAATTACAGAGAGAGGGAGGAAGACACAGAGACAGAATTACAGAGAGATGGAGGAAGACACAGTGACAGAATTACAGAGAGATGGAGGAAGACACAGAGACAGAATTACAGAGAGAGGGAGGAAGACACAGTGACAGAATTACAGAGAGATGGAGGAAGACACAGAGACAGAATTACAGAGAGATGGAGGAAGACACAGTGACAGAATTACAGAGAGATGGAGGAAGACACAGTGACAGAATTACAGAGAGATGGAGGAAGACACAGTGACAGAATTACAGAGAGAGGGAGGAAGACACAGTGACAGAATTACAGAGAGAGGGAGGAAGACACAGTGACAGAATTACAGAGAGATGGAGGAAGACACAGTGAGACAGAATTACAGAGAGATGGAGGAAGACACAGAGACAGAATTACAGAGAGATGGAGGAAGACACAGTGACAGAATTACAGAGAGAGGGAGGAAGACACAGTGACAGAATTACAGAGATGGAGGAAGACACAGAGACAGAATTACAGAGAGAGGGAGGAAGACACAGGGTAAATGAGCAAAACGGTCATACACGTAAGATATTACATGTCTGTATTAGAGTGTACGTGTGCGTGACTGAAACCTGTCTGGATGACACAGGAAACGAATGATGAACGCCCAAATGGCAGCCGTCAGTCGGCTCTACCAAGGTAGACAGTCTGTTGTGCAAATAACTCCGTGCTTGTAAAGCGCTAAGAGCTTGGTCTCTGACCGAAGATAGACGCTATACAAGTATCCGTATCCGTATCATCATCATCATCCAAGTATCCGTATCATCATCATCATTATCATCCAAGTACCCCATCATCATCATCATCCAAGTATCATGATCATCATCATAATCATCATCCAAGTATCCGTATCATCACCATCATCACCACCACCATCACCACTACCACCACCGCCATCATCACCGCTATCATCATCACCACCACCACCACCACCACCACCACCACCATCATCATCATCCATACTATAATGCAGAGAGGTAGACAACTGACCTCAGACAGAAAACAGCCTGAAGCCCTGGAGGAGAGGAATAGTACACAAGGTCTTGGTGCAGGTCCAGTTCATCCGAGGAGTAACCGGCGTTTATGGGTTCCGGGCTGCATTTGATTTCGTCCACCTGCAACCCGTGCTCGTTCGTTAACATGGGCTTTAATGGGGGTACTCTGCAACAGAGGTCATTCGTTAATACTGGCTTCAGAAGGTACTTTATCTGTAACAGGAGTCATTCGTTAACGAAGGCTTAAGAAGATATCATGTATGTAATGGGGTTATTCGTTTACATGGGCTTAAGAAGACATTATATCTGTAATCTGTAACATGGGTCATTCGTTAACGAAGGCTTAAGAAGATATTATGTCTGTAACAGGGGTCATTCGTTAACATGGGCTCAAAAAGATGTTATGTCAGTAACAGGGGTCATTCGTTAACATGGGCTTAAGATATTATATATGTAACAGGGGTCATTCGTTAACGAGGGCTTGAGATATTATGTTTGTAACAGGAATCATTCATTAACATGGGCTTAAGAAGATATTATGCCTGTAACAGGGGTCATTCGTTAGCATGGGCTTAAGAAGATGCTATGTCTGTAACAGGGGTCATTCGTTAACATGGGCTTAAGATGGTGTTATGCCAGTAACAGGGGTCATTCGTTAACATGGGCTTAAGAAAATGTTAGGCCAGTAACAGGGGTCATTCGTTAACATGGGCTTAAGAAGATATTATATCTGTAACAGGGGTCATTCGTTAACATGGACTTAAGAAGATATTATATCTGTAACAGGGGTCATTCGTTAACTTGGGCTTAAGAAGATATTATATCTGTAACGGGTCATTCGTTAACTTGGGCTTAAGGAGATATTATATCTGTAACGGGGGTCATTCGTTAACGAAGGCTTAAAATATTATGTCTGTAACAGGGGTCGTTCGTTAACATGGGCTTAATGAGGTCTTCTATCTGTGGTGGTTTATTAAAACAGGCCTAAGGTGATCCTATGTCTGTAACAGTGTTGGTTCATTAACATGGACCTAAGGTGATCTTCTGTCCATTAACATAGGCCTTAGGTGATTTTCTGTTTGTAACAGTGTTGGTTAATTAACATGGGCCTAAGGTGGTTTTCTGTTTGTAACAGTGTTGGTTCATTAACATGGGCCTAAGGTGGTTTTCTGTTTGTAACAGTGTTGGTTCATTTACAAAGGCATAATGAGGTCTTGTTTGCAACAGTGGTGATTCGTTGACATAGGCTTGATGAAATCTTCTGTCTGTGACTGGTGGCTCATTAACATGGACTCAATGAGGTCAATCTGTAACAGTGGTGGTTCATTAAGGTGATCTTCTGCCTGTAACAGTTGTGGTTCATTAACTTGGGCTTAATGAGGTCTTGTCTGTAACAGTGGTGGTTCATTAACATGGGCATGATGAGGTATATCTGTAACAGTGGTGGTTCATTAACATAGGCATAATGAGGTCTTCTGTCTGTAGCAGTGGTGGATCATTAACATAGGCATAATGAGGTCTTCTGTCTGTAGCAGTGGTGGATCATTAACATAGGCATGATGAGGTCTTCTGTCTGTAGCAGTGGTGGATCATTAACATAGGCATAATGAGGTTTTCTGTTTGTAGCAGTGGTGGATCATTAACATGGGCATAATGAGGTCTGTCTTGTAACAGTGGTGGTTCAATAACATGGACATAACAAGGTCTTCTGTTTGTAACAGTGGTGGTTCATTAACATGGGCCTAAGGCCTTCTGTCTGTTGTAACGTTTTTTTCCCGTTGAACGGGCTTAATTGGGTCTTCTATCTGTAACAGTGGTGATTGGTTAACATGGGCTTAAAGAGGTCTTCTGTCTGTAAAATGGGTATTTTGTTATGGGTTTGATTAGTTTTTCTTTGTGCAACAGTGATAATTCGTTAACAAGGGTTCAATGAGGTTTTCTATTTGTAACAGTTATAATTCGTTGATAGGTGTTTAATCAGTTATTCTGTGTGTAGCGGGGGTCATTCGCTAACATGGGCTTATAGAGGTATTCTGTCTGCAACTGGGAGTCATTCCTTAACATGGGCACAGTGAAGTCTTCTGTGATAGTGGTGTTTCGTTAACATCGGCTTAAGTAGGACTTCCATTTGTGACAGTAGCCATACGTTATGTATGTAAAAGTGGCAACTTTTTAATATGGCCTTAACTCTCTCCATACGAACGGCGAAAGAGACGACGTTAACAGCGTTTCACCCCAATTACCACCATCAAAATATTACAAGCGGAAGGCTCTTACACTGAAGAGGTGAATGTTGACAAAGAATACCACAATTCTGACGACGGAAGCTAAAAGTTGGGTCATTCAGACACCCACTGGACATCCGAGGGGTCTGTGTGGAGGAGAAGAGAGGACTGGCCGTACTGAGTGAGTTAAAGTGAGGTCCGTTGTATGTAACAAGGGTAAATCATTAAAGCGGGCTTGACTTTTTAATATGACCTTGACGAGATCGACTGGATGCAACAAGGGTAATTTGTTAACGTGGGCTTGATAAATTCGTCGACCTGTTACAGAGGCGAATTGTTAACATGAGCTTACCAGTGATGGACGATTAACACGAGCTCAATGAAGTCGTCTACCTGTAAGAGTGATAATGTTTTTTTCAGTTTTTTGTTCGTTTGTTTTTTGTACTACCCTTTGAAATATTCCTTGCGACTTAAGACGGCGTAAAAAAAATGACAGGTTAATCTGTAGAAAACCCCCCACAAAACAATAACAATACACACACACACACACACACACACACACACACACATACAAAAACAGCAATTCATTGTGCACACTGAGGCCAAGTGCACGTGACAATGACAATTCGTTAACATGGGCTTAATGAAGTTATCTCTCTCTCTCTAATGAAAGTGCTTTTTTTCATTAACAGGGTTTAACCCATGACGTTTTTCTGTCTATAACCGTAGTAATCAATGAAAAACACATTTTGTATTATATTTCAAACATGCTAATTAACAATGTCTTATCTACAGATCTACCAGACATTTTATAGGATTACATAATTACACATCAGCTTTCTGTCCTGACATCTGCCGCACCCGTGCTAATTAATCAACATCCGCTTTGCTATTATCTGATTCGATTTGCTGAAGATTTGTCTGGATGTCGGCATATTTAGACCCCCAACCTCCCCCCAAAGAGAGAGAGAGAGAGACAGAGAGAGAGAGAGAGAGAGAGTGTGTGTGTGTGTGTGTGTGTGTGTGCGCGCGCGCGCGCGTGTGTGTGAGAGAGAGAGGCAGAGAGAGACAAGAGACCGACCGACACGACGGACAGAGGAGGAGCAGGAGGAGGAGGAGGAGGAGGAGGAGGAGAAGAAGAAGAAGAAGAAGAAGAAGAAGAAGAAGAAGAAGAAGAAGAAGAAGAAGAAGAAAGACACCAGGCAATCAAAACGCAGAAGACATCAATCACGATCTCACGTAGCCATAAATGGTCGGCAGCACACTCCGGGATATCCTTTCCACCACCTGAAACATGGGGAACATAGTATTTACGGTATCCATCACTGATGATGATAATAATAATAATAACGATAACAATGATAATAATGATACTTCTGCTACTAATACTACTGCTACTAATACTACTGCTGCTGCTGCTACTACTACTTCTACTACTAAATATAGCAATTGTGAAAAAGAGGAGAGAGGGAGAGCGGAGGAGAAATAGAGAGAGAGAGAGAGAGAGAGAGAGAGAGAGAGAGAGAGAAAGGGGAGAGTGGAAGAGAGGGGGAGAGAAAGGTGGGTAGTGGAGTGGGACAGACAGAGAGGGGGGAGAGAAAGAGTCAGAGAGAGAGAGAGAGAGAGAGAGAGAGAGAGAGAGAGAGAGAAGGGGGCGGGTGGGGGAAGGAATGGGGAGGAGGGGAAGACTCAAATACAGGTTCGTTTATTGAAATGACTCACTTTAGCAGGCTGTTGATACTGTCACAGGTGTGGACTCTCACAATGCAGTACGAAATAGACAGATAGGCAGACAGACAGACAGGCAGGCAGACAGACAGTCAGACACACACACACACACCATTCCGTCCGTCTGTCCTCTTTCTATCCACACACACACACACACATATATCGATCGAGAGAGAGAGAGAGAGAGAGAGAGAGAGAGAGAGAGAGAGAGAGAGACACACACACACACACAAAGATATATATATCTATATATATCTAGACACACACACACACACACACACACATATATATATATATATATATATATAGGTGTGTGGGTGGATACACAGAGGACAGACGGACGGAAGGGCGAACAGACAAGCAGACAGATGGACAGACAGATCAGCAAACGAGAAAGATAATATGGGATGGTACATGGTGTATGTGTCTGCCTGGCGATATGTCCGTCTGCCTGCCTGCCTGCCTGCCAGTTTATCCGTACGTTCATCCGCCCATCCACACACCCACCAATTTAATGTGTCTATCAATCAATCGATCGATCAGTCAGTCATCTACCCACCCGTCCACCGAGGCTATTTACCTAACCATCTATCCTTCTACCATTCTATACATCCATTTCTCTGTATATCTGCCTGCATGTCTGTCTGTCTCTCTGCCTGTCTGTCTATTTCTTACAGAACTATGTCAGTCCACAGCTCTGTATCAGTGAGCTTCAACAGCCATAGGCATGCCGTGCCCGTTTCGTGCCGCGCTGTGTCGTTTCAGTGCGTTCGTCAGTGCGTTCACAATTCTAACTGACCTTTCTGCCCATCCCAGGTTCTGTAGGCAGTCCCTTGACCAGACAGATCCCTCTCTCATTCAGGGCGGTCAACCACCTGCAAGTGCCACGTCTTAATAATAACAATAAAAATAAATTGTTCTTATATGGCGCCAACTCCCCAAAGATGGGCTCTAAGCGCCTCACATGAAACAGTACATAGTGAAAAGAAACTAAAGGGAGAGCTGGACAGTACAAAGTCTTCAGAGATGAAGCCCCCCATCAGTCAAGTGTTTCGGTCCTGAACTCCTTACACTTTAAGGGGGGCGGGCCGCACCCAGGTCATGACTCCTGGATGCCCTTGTATTGCCGCCTTTTTTTTCTGTTTTCCTGGTCCTCAGCAGGTTCGAACCCGCACCTTCAGGGTGGTCGCCACTTCAGGACTGAGTCACCTTTTCTGGCAGACGTTTTAACCACTGAACTATCGTACGCCTAGTCTGAGTAGTAGAATTTAATTTATTCCTCCTCGACCAGATCCAGCTGGAACTCTTTTCTGCTGCTTCTGCCGTTGCCTTGAGAGCCCATGTCCTCTCTCTGCCAGAAATCGACAGCTGTTTCATGAGGCTGTGGGCAGATGCGACCATAAACCCTCTTGCACCAATCTCAATGGCAAGGACTTTGGCTTGGAAGCCAGATTCTCTCAGGTTGCTGGCTAGGCGAGCATACTTCTCAGTCTTGTAGATGTGGGCTTCCTTCATTCTGCTTTCGTATGGTACAGTGAGCTCATTCAGAATCGCTTGTTTCGTTGCCTTGGAGTGGAGTACTAGGTCAGGTCTCATGCTGATGATTTCCAGGTGTTTCTTTTCCTCTGGTAGTCAATTGTGCATTCCCATTCTTCGGCATCATCAAGCAGCCCACGTTTCCATGCTTTGGAAACTTTGGATGCTGTTCCTGGCCAGACTTTATTGCCTTCTGCCGAGCGGAACTCTACTGGAACTTCTGGTGGGGTTGGTGCTCCTTGGACAGTGCTCACCACGTGTGCAATTTCTTTAAGCACTTGGTTGTGCCTCCATGTGTACCGTCCTAGGCTCAACGCCGCTTTGCATGAGCCGAGGACATGTTCCACCGTTATATTAGTGCACTGTACAACACAACTGGTGATATTTGGTGGATAGGTGGGTGGGTAGCTGGATGGATGGATAGATGGGTAGATGGACGGGTAGATGGAAGGGTGTGTGTGTGCGTGGGTGGATGATTCACTGGTTAGATGGGTAGATGGATAGATGGGGTAGATGGAAGGGTGTGTGTGTGTGTGTGTGTGATGGGGCGATGGGGGGTGGAGAGGGGTGGATGATTCACTGGATATATGGACGGACCGATCTGGGTGGACCTTTTTCGGGTGGAGGGGTGGGTGAATGAATGGATGGGTGGATGTGTAACTGGACGGGTGGATGGGTCACTGGATGGGTGGATGGGACACTGTGTGGTGGATGGGTCACTGTGTGGTGGATGGATGGGTCACTGGATGGGTGGATGGGTCACTGTGTGGTGGATGGGTCACTGTGTGGTGGATGGGTCACTGTGTGGTGGATGGATGGGTCACTGTGTGGGTGGATGGGTCACTGTGTGGGTGGATGGGTCACTGTGTGGTGGATGGGACACTGTGTGGTGGATGGGTCACTGTGTGGGTGGATGGGTCACTGTGTGGTGGATGGGTCACTGTGTGGTGGATGGGTCACTGTGTGGTGGATGGATAACTGTGTGGGTGGATTGGTCACTGTGTGGGTGGATGGGTCACTGTGTGGTGGATGGGTCACTGTGTGGGTGGATTGGTCACTGTGTGGGTGGATGGGTCACTGTGTGGTGGATGGGTCACTGTGTGGGTGGATGGGTCACTGTGTGGTGGATTTGGTCACTGTGTGGGTGGATTGGTCACTGTGTGGTGGATGGGTCACTGTGGTGGTGGACTGGATAACTGTGTGGGTGGATTGGTCACTGTGTGGGTGGATGGACACTGTGTGGTGGATGGATAAACTGTGTGGGTGGATGGGTCACTGTGTGGGTGGATTGGTCACTGTGTGGTGGATGGGACACTGTGTGGGTGGATGGGTCACTGTGTGGGTGGATGGGTCACTGTGTGGTGGATGGATTTCTATGTGGGTGGATGGGTAACTGTGTGGTGGATGGGTCACTGTGTGGTGGATGGATTACTGTGTGGGTGGATGGGTCAGTGGATGGGTGGATGGGTCGGTGGATGGTTGGATGGGTGGGTCACTGGATGGTTGGGTGGATGGGTCACTGTGTGGTGGATGGGTGACTGGATGGGTGGATGGGTGACTGGATGTTTGGGTGGATGGGTCACTGGATGTGTCACTGTGTGGTGGATGGGTCAATGGATGGGTGGATGGGTAACTGGATGGATGGATGGGTCACTGGATGGATGGATTGGTTACTGAATGGATGCATGGGTTACTGGATGGATGGATGGGTCACTGGATGGGTGGATGGGTTACTGAATGGATGGGTCACTGGATGGATGGATGGGTCACTGGATGGATGCATGGGTTACTGGATGGATGGGTCACTGGATCGATGGGTCACTGGATGGATGGATGGGCCACTGGATGTGTGGATGGGTCAGTGGGTGGATGGATGGGTCACTGGATGTGTGGATGGGTCACTGGATGGATGGATGGGTCACTTGATGGACGGATGAGTCATTGGATAGTGGATGGATGGATTGATGGGTCACTGGATGTGTGGATGGGTCTCGGATGGGTTTATGGGTCATTGCATGGGTCATCAGATGGATGGATGGGTCACTGGATGTGCGCATTGTTCACCGGATGAATAGATGGGTGGCAGAGTAGGTGGCTGGGACACTGGAGGCGGTGGTGGTTGTAGTAGTGGTGGTGGTGATAATGATGTTGATGATGATGATGATATCTTTTCACGTACTGCAAAAGGCCTTCGTCACTTTCCATCACCTCCTCATACATAACTTCCGGTATTGTCGTCTGCAAGAAAAGAAGAAGGAGATTTTAAGCAATGTAAATATACAAACAAATCTCTTTCTTTCTCTCTCTCTCTCAAAGATATATATATATATATATATATATATATATATATATGTATATATATAGATAGATAGATAGATAGATCGTTTCTTTTATTTTTCATAGTTTTAATTAATTATTCAATGCTTATGTCGACTGGGTACTTTATTATACGCAATAATTTATGTGCTTTTCAATAATCTACAATGTATGTATTTGCTTACTTCAATAACTTTTTGTGTTTTTTTCGCTTAAGAATTCGATCCTATTATCACTTTTGCCATCTTTCCTTCACAAACAGCAATTGCTTGCGTAATTTCGTCATTAAACCATTCTGGAGATTTTTTTGTTTTTGTTTTTTGACACGCACATAATCTGTATCGAAGGCACAATTCTACCACAAAATTATACTTTTTATTTTGTTAACACTTTCCATGACATATCTCTACACACCGAATCAAACGCTTTACGGTCTACTGAAGGAATAAACAATTTTCGGTGGCGCAACAGCTGTTTCTAAATAATAACAGAAAGAGTAGTTACATAACAAGTAGTGCTGCTGTTTAAAAAACAACAACCCAAAACCCCCCCAACAAACAAACAAACAACAACAACAACAACAAAAACCACCTCCGCTCTTCGCCGACAACTTTATTATTCTCAACACATTCTGTGTATTTCATATGAAGCTATATAATCTAACGCAAATGTTCTGAAAAAAAAAAGAAAGAAAAGAAAATAATAACAGATAAGCGAAACACCTTTGTAAGTATCTGCAAAAAACAACAGACAGGCAGACAGACAGACAGACAGACAAAAATGAAAAGAAACAAAAATACACACACAAAAAAACAAAACAAAAACAGCCCCCCCCCCCACCCACCCCGAAAAAAGACAAAAACCCTCAAAAAACCCCCCACACAAAACAAAGAATAGGTCACACAGAGAAACCTTACATCAGTCGTGAACAGCATCCGAATCGCTTCTCTGCGCTGCGCCATAGACTGTGACGAATAGCAATGGAACTTCAGGAACTTGAGAGGAAACACACCCGTGTGAGAGTCCTCCCCTTTCCACTGTGCCACCAGACACCCTTCCCCTGCACACACACACACACAAACAATAACACACACAGGTGCGAAAGCGCGCGCGCGCGCGCGCGCGCACACAAACACAGACACAGACACACGTGAGCACAAGTGCGTACATGCACACACACACACACACACTAACACACACACTAACACAGTGGTGCGAATGCACACACACACACACACACACTCACACAAACAATAATACACACAGGTGCGAATACACACACACAGGTGCGAATGCGCGCACACACACACACACACACGTGAGCACAAGTGCGTACATGCACACACACACACACACACACACACAAACTAACACAGTGGTGCGAATGCACACACACACACACACACACATACATACATACACGTGAGCGCAAGAGCGCGCATGCACAGGCACACAAAGACACACATACACATACGCAAACGTGCACACACAAACACACACACACACACACACACACACACGTCGCACAAGCTCTTGCATTTTTTTTTTTAACGTTACCATCATCCATGACTGAGGCCAGTTTGAGGTCGGAAGCGATTTGATCATAGGCCATATTGGGCTGACCACTGACTTCGAACTTACAGGCTGGGCAGAAGCAGACATGTCTCAGCCATAGACTGTGGTACCTGTCACATAGGTCAATGCATTTTTCATTTATTTATGTTTTTGTTTGTGCATTCATTTGTGTACCTATCAGAGTGGATCTCTTCTATACAAAAAAAAAAAAAGAAAAAAAAAAAAGAAAAAAAGAGAAAAAAAAGAAGAAAAAAAAAGAAGAAAAAAAAGGCCAGAGTGCAATGCTTCTCATTCCTTGGGGTCTTTCTCAGCGTGCAAAGTGCGTGCTGCATAGAACAAGGATGGAATGGAACAGGCCAGGCTAGGGCAGGACAGAAGAGTAGAGGAGAGGAGAGGGTAGGACAACACGGAAAAAGGACAGAATATAAAAGAAAAGACACAACAAGACAGGACAGGGCAGGACGAGAGAGGATAGGACAGGACAGGACAGGGCAGGAAAAGGCAAGGCAAGGCAAGACAGGGCCGGATAGGACAGGACAGGACAGGGCAGGGCAGGGCAGGGCAAGACAGGGCCGGATAGGATAGGACAGGACAGGGCAGGGCTGGAGAGGACAGGACAGGACAGGAAAGGGCAAGGCAAGACAGGGCAAGAAAAGGCAAGGCAAGACAGGGCCGGATAGGATAGGACAGGACAGGGCAGGACTGGAGAGGATAGGACAGGACAGGACAGGGCAAGAAAAGGCAAGGCAAGACAGGGCCGGATAGGATAGGACAGGACAGGAAAGGGCAAGGCAAGACAGGGCGGGAAAGGGCAAGGCAAGACAGGGCAGGAAAGGGCAAGGCAAGACAGGGCCGGATAGGATAGGATAGGACAGGGCAGGACGGGAGAGGATAGGACGGGATAGGACTGGAGAGGATAGGACAGGACAGGGCAGGGCAGGGGAGGAAAGGGCAAGGCAAGACACGGCAGGGTAGCACGGAATGGGACAGGACAGAACGGAACGGGTCAGGACGTGTCATGACAGGAGGGAACAGGTCAGACTGCGGCAGAGCAGGGCAGGGCAGGGCAGGGCAGGGCAGGGCAGGGCAGGGCAGATTGGGACAGAACAGGGCAGGGTAAAACGGAAGGAAACAAAGCAGGGATGAAGGAGGAAAAAGAGACTGATGGAAAGGACAAACTGTGCTTCCTCGGACAGTCGTCACGTTACCGCGAGACTCTCCCGTCGTCCCACGTGACCTGCACGTGCTTGCCCTCCTCCACCAGAGTGAGGCTCTTGACGTCATAACCGGTCACGTGTGGGATCTGTGAGGAGGATGAATGAGGTTTTGAATCCGCCGATGTCGGGCTGTTAATCTCCCTCCTTCCCCCTCCGTCTGTTTGTCTGTCTGTCTGTCTTCTCCCTCTTTCTCTCCTCTCCTCACAACGATTACAACCTACTACTACTACTACTATTGCAAATGTGTGTGTGTGTGTGTGTGTGTGTGTGTGTGTGTGTGTGTGTGTGCGCGCGCGCGTGTCTGTGCCTGCGAGTATGTGTGAACTTTCTAAGTCCAACGGGGTAAACGTGTGTGTGTGTGTGTGTGTGTGTGTGTGTGTGTCTAGGCGAGCAAGTATGTGTGAACTTTCTAAGTCCCACGGGGTAAAAGTGTGTGTGTGTGTGTGTGTGTGTGTGTGTGTGTGTGTGTGTGTGTTGTGTGTATGTGTGTGTGTGTGTGCGCGCGCGCGTGTGTGTGTTGTGTTGTGTGTGTGCGTGTGTGCGCGCGCGCGCCTGTGTGTGTGCGTGTGCGCGTCTGTGTGTATGTGTGTGTGTGCGCGCGCGCGTCTGTGTGTGTGTGTGTGTGTGTGTGTGTGTGTGTGTGTGTGTGTACGTGTGTACAACGTTTGAGTGCACATCACAGTGTGACCGTCGCTGACCGTTCTGGAGTCATAGGCCCCTCTGTCTGTCGCTATGGACAGTTGGGATGGAGGTCTGATGCCTTGACCGATGTCCGTGCAGCGTGTGTCTGGAAAAGGCCGTGTTGAAGAAAAAGTGTTTGAAAACTAGGCGCAATATCCTTTAATGAATGACTAGCATATTTCCTCCTCCTCTTTTTTTTTTCTTCTTCTTACCACCACCACCACCACTACTACTGCTGCTGCTGCTGCTGCCACTACTACTTCTACTATTACCATTAATAATATATATATATATTTTTTTTTTCTTTCTTTTCAACTTGGAATGCTTGATTCTGGCACAACGGATGGTTCTCGCTACAAGAAACGGACTGACAGCCGAGAGGTTCAACTGTCTTCAAGCTCGAAACCCATTAGGGACATATTGCAACGGGATGTATATCACGTACTCCCCCCCCTCCCCCCCCCACACACACACCCTTGCTCCTGTACCTCAGTTTAGCTCCCCTCCCTTCCACTCCCTCTTCCCCATCAACTTCAATAAGTCTTATGTTGGGTGAACTCTCTCTCTCTCATGCGCGAGCACGCGCGCATTTACATAGTCACTTCTCCCATCACTATCGCTATTTTCTGATCGTATATTTGAAATCATCGTCATCATCATCATCTTCTTCTTCAACATAGTAAGAACAACAGCACTATCATCATCAACAACAACCAAAACAACAATAATGATAATTATCATCATCGTATTAATCATCACAATCATAATCATAACAGAAGAAGAAGCAACAAGAATCATAATCATAACAACAACAATAACCTTTCTCATTGGCAGTTGAAGAAAAGCGGGAAGATGCGGTGGAAGAAGACGCCAGGGAAGACGAAGACGAGGACGGCGAGGAAAAGGAAAGAGTGGAAGGAGGAGCCGCTAAGATGACAGAAAACGATCGCACGATGGGTGATGGGGGTACCCTCCCATGGCCAGTAGTCAACAGCCGTTTCAGTGTAGTGAACACGTTCGAACGATGCATGGCCAAGCGCTTACTTTCTCTCACTGAAACAGAAGAATGGGAGCCTTCTTGGGACGTATTCAAGACAAACTTCATTTTGCCTTTAGGCAAGTTACCCATGACATGGTAGGGACCCGCGGGTACAGTTTACCTTGAAGGTTTAAGTGAATCTTTGTATTCAAGACATGCGCGGTGCACTCAGGCAGATAACCCATCGTCTGTAATTTTACAAAAATCCTGGTTGTCAAACGCGTGCTAAAGCGGACGTGCACCCTCCCCCCCCAATGCCCCACTACAGACACCACAACACCAACAAGCCCAAACAGAAATAGATTTTATACAACGCATTTAATGTACGTAATTATGTAATTGTATGGATGTATAAAGAAAATGTTTCATTAAAAAAAAAAAAAAATGAAAAAAAAATTTAGAAGGAACAACAACAGAAGTACTATTATTTCCTTCAACAAAGTATCCAAAGGACACTGATGGGTGTGGCCACACAGTCAGTTATTAAATAAACACATCAAGTTTACTCGGGGGCACATCATCTCAACCCCACTGCTACCGGTATTGAACACAGGTAACCAATATTAAACACAGGTAAGTATTATTCCAGTGCAACACTTTCTTTCCCACTCTCCGCAAGTAAGTATCATGTATGTATGCGAGTATGTGAGTGTATGCGAATATGAAGTAAACCAAGTTTCAATTATTATCTCTCTCTCTCTCTCACACAACTCTCTCTCACACACACACACATACAAATAAATAAAAATATAGGTTACTGAAGCACAAATCGGTCAAGAGAAATCTGACCAGGAGTCTTCAGGAGGAGAAAAGAAAAAAAAATTGAAGCATTGAATTGCCTTTCCCTTCTGAACATGGAAATATCACTGTCAAACAAGAAAAGGTGAAATCCTTGAAGACCTGGTGGGCCGGCTGAAGTAGTGGTCCGCCGAACCGAGCGTCAGTAGCAACGTTGGCGGACGCGTCGCTGGTACCAGGCGGCAGGTGGTCTGAAATAACTTGAGCTGGAGATCAGCGGAAGATCCAACGCCACGAAGACGAACACTGGACAGAGCAATGTCCAGGAAAACTTTGACCAGATGCAAAAAAAAAAAAAAAAAAAAAAAAGCAACCCGAGGCCTACGCACAGCGAGCTGTGTGAAAAAGACAACAACTAAAGGTGCCTAACACAGAAACGAAGATACACCGAATGCTGATATTCCCATCTGGCGGACACTTGGTCGTCTACAGAGGGAAACAGAACAAAAAACAAAAAACAACCAAACAACTGCAGCATCCAAAAGCCGCTCTCCTCGCGACCTTCTCCAAGGACACTCTCCCCGAGATCCGTTAGACACCTACATCATTATACAAATGCGTCATAATCAAAACTCTAAGAAAAACGTCACATAAATTGTGTCACACAAAACATTGTTACACAACCATGGCACGCCTCTGGTCCTCCAACCAGCTTCAAAGATAACATGCATGATAAAAAGCTTGTGCACAAACAACGGCAACACACCCACCGGCAGATGTGTTGTAGCGTATATGGGTTTGTCCGAACGCAGTAACGCCTCCTTGAGCTACTGAAACTGAAACTGAAACCCACCTCAAAAATAAATCCCAGCGGTACACTGCATCCGCCAACTTCGCCTGCCGAAAAGGGGACAATGTGGATTCGAACCCCCATCTGAACAAAAATATACAATAAAATACTGCAACCACTAGGTCGTCCGTGACACTGGTGATTCCCTTCTGCGCATTTTTTGTTGTTGTTTTTTTGTTTTTTGTTTTAACTTCTCGCCACACCACAGTTCAGAGCATTGTCGAGAGAGTGACGGGCGCAATAGCCGAGTGGTTAAAGCGTTGGACTGTCAATCTGAGGGTCCCGGGTTCGAATCACGGTGACGGCGCCTGGTGGGTAAAGGGTGGAGATTTTTCCGATCTCCCAGGTCAACATATGTGTAGACCTGCCAGTGCCTGAACCCCCTTCGTGTGTATATGCAAGCAGAAGATCAAATACGCACGTTAAAGATCCTGTAATCCATGTCAGCGTTCGGTGGATTATGGAAACAAGATCATACCCAGCATGCACACCCCCGAAAACGGAGTATGGCTGCCTACATGGCGGGGTAAAAACGGTCATACACGTAAAAGCCCACTCGTGTGCACACGAGTGAACGTGGGAGTTGCAGCCCACCAACGCAGAAGAAGAAGAAGTCGAGAGAGTTAGCAGAACACGTGCTGTTCAGTTCCCGCAACAAAAAACAACGCTGCAAAAGGATCCGCCATATTTACTTATGCTTCGTGGGTAGTTAACCTGGCAGGTACTGTAGTACGGGTAAATTGCCTAAATTTCCTGCAGGCACACATTTACCTGCAGGCACGATGGTCTCTTGAAGCGTCCGCATTGGAA